>NC_134353.1:572371137-572661137 GCF_048569485.1 Anomaloglossus baeobatrachus | reverse complement strand
TCCGGCCGCGGGGGTCAGTTTTTACTGCGTCGCGGCTGGGATTTGTGGTGCGCCGGGGACTTCCGCGCTGGCCGTGCATATATGACGGCCGTGCTAGATTACTACAGTCCCCGGCTTTTGCGGCCTAGTTCGTATCGTTCCCGCCCCCAGACCTGCCAGTCAGGAGGAGGGCGGGACGCTGTACAGACCAGCAGCGCTAAGAGCTGGAGTCTGTTTTACATACTCCAGCCCTCACACTAGGCACAGTGGGACGCAGTTTCCCGCACTTTTGTTTGTGACGCCCACGGTCCGCCCCTCTTCACAGGACGCCGGCAGCCATTCCTGCCTGCACGCTGAGCTACAGAGGGGAGACGGGGAGACTCAGACAAGGGATTCTACGACCTCACACCCGCTTTTCAGCGGGCGGTAAGCAGCCCTCAAGGGCTCTCCCCCACTTGTGCCATAGTGTACTTTGTATTTTGTGCTGGCAATACTTTGCACTGTACAGTCGCTGGTGATTTTCTGCTATATACCCTCCTTAGATTTCTCAAGGAGACAACAGCATGTCGTCCGCAAAAAGCAAAAGTGCCAAGGCACGGACTTTATATGCTGCTTGTACCGCATGTGGGGCTACTCTACCGGCAGGTTCCACTGACCCCCATTGTGTGCAGTGCTCGGCCCCTGTGGCAATTGCTCAGCCGGGGCCGCTGCTAGAGGTGACCCAGGGAGAACCACCTGTGAATGCTGTCCAGGTGACAGGGACGGAGTTTGCAGCTTTTGCTGACAGATTGTCTATGACTATGTCTAAAATTCTTGAAACATTGCAGTCTAGACCAGTAACTCAGACCATGGGCACTGTGGAATCATTGCCCCCTGGTCCCCCTCAGCTGGACCACTTCCTAGCTCCGGGGGTGTCACATGCACCCCAGGGTGACGGCTCTGACTCGGACGACAGTCCCAGACAACCTAAGCGGGCTCGCTATGAGCGACCCTCAACTTCATCACACTGGTCAGGGTCCCAGCGGGACGACTCTCTGTGTGATGAGGCGGATGTAACTGATCAGGAGTCTGATGCTGGGGCCGCTCTCAATCTAGATACCCCGGATGGTGACGCCATAGTGAATGATCTTATAGCGTCCATCAATAAGATGTTAGATATTTCTCCACCAGCCCCTCCTGCGGAGGAGGCAGCTTCACAGCAGGAGAAATTCCATTTCAGGTATCCCAAGCGTAAATTAAGCACTTTTCTGGACCACTCTGACTTTAGAGACGCAATCCAGAAACACCACGCTTATCCAGATAAGCGTTTTTCCAAACGGCTTAAAGATACACGCTATCCTTTTCCCCCTGACGTGGTCAAGGGCTGGACACAGTGTCCCAAGGTGGACCCTCCAATCTCCAGGCTTGCAGCCAGATCTCTAGTTGCAGTGGAAGATGGGGCGGCACTTAAAGATGCCACTGACAGACAGATGGAGCTCTGGTTAAAATCCATCTATGAAGCGATTGGAGCGTCGTTGGCGCCAGCATTCGCAGCCGTATGGGCACTCCAAGCTATTTCAGCTGGGCTTACACAGGTCGACACGGTCACACGTACATCTGTTCCGCAGGTGGCACCCTTGACCTCTCAAATGTCTGCATTCGCGTCTTACGCGATTAATGCTGTCCTAGACTCTACGAGCCGTACGGCGGTGGCGTCAGCCAACTCTGTGGTTTTACGCAGAGCCCTGTGGTTGAGAGAATGGAAGGCAGATTCTTCTTCCAAGAAGTGCTTAACCAGTTTGCCTTTTTCTCGTGACCGATTGTTTGGTGAGCGTTTGGATGAAATCATTAAACACTCCAAGGGTAAGGATTCATCCTTACCTCAGCCCAGACAAAACAAACCCCAACAGAGGAGGGGACAGTCTGGTTTTCGGTCCTTTCGAGGCTCAGGCAGGTCCCAATTCTACTCGTCCAAAAGGACTCAAAAGGATCAGAGGGGCTCAGATTCTTGGCGGACTCAATCACGCCCAAAAAAGCCAGCCGGAAGAACCGTTACCAAGACTGCTTCCTCATGACTCTCAGCCTCCTCTCTCCGCATCCTTGGTCGGTGGCAGGCTCTCCCGCTTTGGCGACATTTGGCTGTCACAGGTCAAAGACCGTTGGGTGAGAGACATTCTGTCTCACGGGTACAGGATAGAGTTCAGCTCTCATCCTCCAACTCGCTTTTTCAGAACTTCTCCACCGCCCGACCGAGCCGATGCTCTGCTACAAGCGGTGTCCGCTCTAAAGGCGGAAGGAGTGGTGACTTCTGTTCCTCTTCAGGAACAAGGTCACGGTTTTTACTCCAATTTGTTTGTGGTGCCAAAGAAAGACGGGTCGTTCCGTCCCGTCCTGGATCTAAAGCTGCTCAACAAACACGTAAAAACCAGGAGGTTCCGGATGGAATCTCTCCGCTCCGTTATCGCCTCAATGTCTCAAGGAGATTTCCTAGCATCAATAGACATCAAGGATGCTTATCTCCACGTGCCAATTGCGCCAGAGCATCAGCGTTTTCTACGCTTCGTTATAGGAAGCGAACACCTGCAGTTCGTAGCTCTACCTTTCGGGCTGGCGACAGCCCCTCGGGTCTTCACCAAGGTCATGGCAGCAGTAGTAGCAGTCCTGCACTCGCAAGGTCACTCCGTGATCCCGTATTTGGACGATCTACTTATCAAGGCACCCTCTCAAGAGGCATGCCAACACAGCCTGAACGTGGCACTGAAGACTCTCCAGAGTTTCGGGTGGATTATCAACTTTTCAAAGTCAAATCTAACCCCGACCCAATCACTAACATATCTTGGCATGGAGTTTCATACTCTCTCAGCGATAGTGAAACTTCCACTGGACAAACAGTGCTCGCTACAGATAGGGGTGCAATCTCTCCTTCAGGGCCAGTCGCACCCCTTGAGGCGCCTCATGCACTTCCTAGGGAAGATGGTAGCAGCAATGGAAGCAGTTCCTTTTGCGCAGTTTCATCTGCGTCCACTACAATGGGACATTCTCCGCCAATGGGACGGGAAGTCGACGTCCCTCGACAGGGAGGTCTCCCTCTCTCAGGCAGCCAAGGAATCTCTCCGGTGGTGGCTTCTTCCCACCTCATTGTCAAAAGGAAAGTCGTTCTTACCCCCATCCTGGGCGGTGGTCACGACAGATGCGAGTCTATCAGGGTGGGGAGCAGTGTTTCTCCACCACAGGGCTCAAGGTACGTGGACTCGGAAAGAGTCCACCCTTCAGATCAATGTTCTGGAGATCAGAGCAGTCTATCTTGCCCTACAAGCCTTCCAACAGTGGCTGGAAGGCAAGCAGATCCGAATTCAGTCGGACAACTCCACAGCGGTGGCATACATCAACCACCAAGGGGGAACACGCAGTCGGCAAGCCTTCCAGGAAGTCCGGCGGATTCTGACGTGGGTGGAAGACACGGCATCCACCATATCCGCAGTTCACATCCCAGGCGTAGAAAACTGGGAAGCAGACTTTCTCAGTCGCCAGGGCATGGACGCAGGGAAATGGTCTCTTCACCCGGACGTGTTTCAGGAGATCTGTCGCCGCTGGGGGATGCCGGACGTCGACCTGATGGCGTCACGGCACAACAACAAGGTCCCGGTTTTCATGGCACGGTCTCACGATCACCGAGCTCTGGCGGCAGACGCCTTAGTTCAAGATTGGTCGCAGTTCCGGCTACCGTATGTGTTCCCACCTCTGGCATTGTTGCCCAGAGTGCTCCGCAAAATCAGGTCCGACTGCCGCCGCGCCATTCTCGTCGTTCCAGACTGGCCAAGGAGGTCGTGGTACCCGGATCTGTGGCACCTCACGGTAGGCCATCCGTGGGCACTACCAGACCGTCCAGACTTGCTGTCTCAAGGGCCGTTTTTCCATCTGAATTCTGCGGCCCTGAACCTGACTGTGTGGCCATTGAGTCCTGGATCCTAGCGGCCTCAGGTTTATCTCATGAAGTGGTTGCCACCATGAGACAGGCTAGGAAGCCATCCTCCGCCAAGATCTACCACAGGACGTGGAGGATATTCCTATCTTGGTGCTCTGCTCAGGGAGTTTCTCCCTGGCCTTTTGCATTGCCTACTTTTCTTTCCTTCCTGCAGTCTGGGTTGGAAAAAGGTTTGTCGCTTGGCTCCCTTAAGGGTCAAGTCTCCGCGCTATCCGTATTTTTTCAGAAACGCCTGGCGCGACTTCCTCAGGTACGCACGTTCCTACAAGGGGTTTGTCATATCGTCCCCCCTTACAAGCGGCCGTTGGAGCCCTGGGACCTGAACAAGGTTCTAATTGCTCTCCAAAAGCCGCCTTTCGAGCCTATGAAGGAGGTTTCCCTTTCTCGTCTTTCACAGAAAGTGGCCTTTCTAGTGGCGGTCACGTCTCTTCAGAGAGTGTCCGAGCTGGCGGCGTTATCATGCAGATCTCCATTCCTGGTGTTTCACCAGGACAAGGTAGTTCTGCGTCCAATTCCAGAATTTCTTCCCAAGGTGGTATCTTCCTTTCATCTCAATCAAGATATCACTTTACCGTCTTTGTGTCCGCATCCAGTTCACCAATTTGAAAAAGGTTTGCATTTATTGAATCTGGTGAGAGCACTCAGGATCTACATTTCCCGCACGGCACCTCTGCGCCGCTCGGATGCACTCTTTGTCCTTGTCGCTGGTCAGCGTAAAGGGTCGCAAGCTTCCAAATCCACCCTTGCGCGTTGGATCAAGGAACCAATTCTTCACACCTACCGTTCTGCTGGGCTTCCGATTCCATCAGGACTGAAGGCCCATTCTACCAGAGCCGTGGGTGCGTCCTGGGCATTACGGCACCAGGCTACGGCTCAGCAGGTGTGCCAGGCGGCTACCTGGTCGAGTCTGCACACTTTTACCAAGCATTATCAGGTGCATACCTACGCTTCGGCGGATGCCGGCCTAGGTAGACAAGTCCTTCAGGCGGCGGTGGCTCACCTGTAGGAAAGGGCTGTTTGACGGCCCTATCACGAGGTATTCTTTTACCCACCCAGGGTCTGCTTTTGGACGTCCCAATTGTCTGGGTCTCCCAATTAGGAGCGACAAAGAAGAAGGGAATTTTGTTTACTTACCGTAAATTCCTTTTCTTCTAGCTCCAATTGGGAGACCCAGCACCCGCCCTGTTTTCTTAGGAAGTTTGTTTTTTTCGGGTGCACATGTTGTTCATGTTGAACAGTTCAGTTCTCCGAGGTTGTTTCTCGGGTTGAATTTGTATTTAAAACAGTTATTGGCTTTCCTCCTTCTTGCTTTTGCACTAAAACTGAGGAGCCCGTGATCCCACGGGGGGGTGTATAGCCAGAAGGGGAGGGGCCTTACACTTTTAAGTGTAGTACTTTGTGTGGCCTCCGGAGGCAGTAGCTATACACCCAATTGTCTGGGTCTCCCAATTGGAGCTAGAAGAAAAGGAATTTACGGTAAGTAAACAAAATTCCCTTCTTTTGTGTGTACCATAGGATGCAGCCATATACCAGGATGGGGGTTATTGGTAGGATGAGGGTTATTTATCAGGATGGGTGTATTTATTAGGATGGGGGCTATACCAGGATGAGGGACATATATACAAGGATGGGGATCATATACAAGGCAAGAGGATCATTAGAGCTCCTCTCATCAAGAGGGAGCAGAGGCACAGGGGCTTCAGACACTTCCCAGCTTACAGCTTTCAGACATCTGGATGAGATCTCGATGACTTGCGAGAGCCACCTGAGCAGATCAGGCAGGCATTACTAAAGGAGAGGGAACCGCGCATGCTCAGCCTCTAGAAGTGAGAGATAGACGGCAATAGAGGCCAGTGGTGCGATTACTAGCGCTGTACTAACCATCAAAGGCACATAGCTTTTGAGTTTGACATCATTTCGAATAGGTTTAATTTACAACAGTTTTTCTTTCCATGATGTCTGCCTCATTACCTATATGCTCTGTGGTGGCACAATCCCTTTCTGATTTTTATGGATACATTTCCATTATTAACTGATGTATTTTCCATGCTCTTGTCTGAACCCAGCTTAATACTGATGTCATCTTTAAATGTGTTGTTGCTTTAGCGATTTGATGGTGGGTTATTTGGTGAGAGTAACTTCTGTGCCATGTTTAGGTGGAGTAAAGACAGTGACTGCGCAGAGAACATGTACATAGACATGATGTTGTGGAGGCATGCTCGCAGGCTGCTGGAAGAAATCCGGCTAAAAGACCTTGGCTGTTTCTCCGCACAGCTGGGATTTGAGCTGATAGGCTGGCTATGCAAGGAGCGCACAAGGGCTGCACGGGTGGAAGATTTTGTTACGGCCTTGAAGAAGCTTCATAAAGATTTCCTTTGGCCTTTTCCAGTTATACCTGTCTCTTCCATCAGCTCTCCATTTAAGAATGGTAAATTTCGGACAGGTATGCTACACAGTTTTTGTCCATCATTTTTATGTAGTTGTTTGCTATTTTAATGGTTTAATGGTTTTAATGGTTTAATGGGCCACTCCAAGATCTTCTGATTACAATTGTAATCTCCAGATTGCAATAGTGATTTACAGTCTGCACTGTTTTGAAATATATATTTTGATGCTTTGTGTGTGTTATATTTATTTACATGGTGTTATGTCTTTGTTGCATCATCTACAGGTTCTGTACTGTTTTGCAGAACATACTGGTTCTACAAGTGATTGTGTGTGTGTGTGTGTGTGTGTGTGTGTGTGTGTGTGTGTGTATCTCCGTACATATGTATAAATAAATGTGTATGTGTGTGTATCTCCGTACATATGTATAAATAAATGTGTGTGTATATGTATGTTTGTATATGTGTGTGTGTGTGTGTGTATCTCCGTACATATCTATATATATATATAATTGCCTTATTCTGTCTGTCTGTCTGTCTGTCTGTCTTGCTCCAAAATTGTGTCCTTACGGTGACACAAAGCTGATTGGCCGCTGGGCTCGCCATGGCCTCGCCCCCCTGCACGGATTGGCCGCTCGCCCAGGCTGCGCCCCCACACGGATTTGCCGGCCGCTCGCCCAGGCTCCGCCCCCCCCACAGACTGGCCTCTCGCCCCGGCACCCTGCAGGCATTGGCAACTCAGCCACGCTCCGCCCCCTCACGCAATGCACACTAGCTCTGGCTCCGCCCCCCCCACGCATTTCCCGAACCGACACGGTCACGGAGCCACGACTCCCAGGTGAGTACTGTACCCCCGGGAGCCCACATCAGCGTACGCTGCCAAACCAGCCGACACATACCCTCGCATTGCTGGGGCTGGCCGGCGTATGCTGGTGTGGGCTCCCGAGCGGGGGACGAGATACGCTGGTAACCATGGTAGCATAGTTACCAGCGCATCAAGGTCCTGCAGCGGCGGAACATACGCACACACATAACAGCACACATACATACACACACACACACATCAGATCACACTCACTCTCACACACACCTCACACACACATCACATCGCATCCACACACTCACAACATCCTGGGATATCGCTTGCTTCTCGGCGGCGATATTGTGCTGTGAGCTTCCAGGACCTGCCGGAGGATCACATGGCCAGAAGCATGTGGTATCTCCGGATGTTGTGAGTGTGAGCGCGTATGTGCAATATCGTCAATGTGTGTGTGCGTGAGTGTATGCGATTGGGTGTGTGTGAGTGTATGCGATTGGGTGTGTGTGAGTGTATGCGATTGGGTGTGTGTGAGTGTATGCGATTGGGTGTGTGTGAGTGTATGCGATTGGGTGTGTGTGAGTGTATGCGATTGGGTGTGTGTGAGTGTATGCGATTGGGTGTGTGTGAGTGTATGCGATCGGGTGTGTGTGAGTGTATGCGATCGGGTGTGTGTGAGTGTATGCGATTGGGTGTGTGTGAGTGTATCCGATTGGGTGTGTGTGAGTGTATGCGATTGGGTGTGTGTGAGTGTATGCGATTGGGTGTGTGTGAGTGTATGCGATTGGGTGTGTGTGAGTGTATGCGATTGGGTGTGTGTGAGTGTATGCGATTGGGTGTGTGTGAGTGTATGCGATTGGGTGTGTGTGAGTGTATGCGATTGGGTGTGTGTGAGTGTATGCGATTGGGTGTGTGTGAGTGTATGCGATTGGGTGTGTGTGAGTGTATGCGATTGGGTGTGTGTGAGTGTATGCGATTGGGTGTGTGTGAGTGTATGCGATTGAGTGTGTGTGAGTGTATGCGATTGGGTGTGTGTGAGTGTATGCGATTGGGTGTGTGTGAGTGTATGCGATTGGGTGTGTGTGAGTGTATGCGATTGGGTGTGTGTGAGTGTATGCGATCGGATCTGTGAGTGTCGGCAGAGGAGCACGGCGTGCTGGAGGAGGCTGGGAGGAGAGAGGCTGATCATGGGGAGGCTGAGAGAAGAGAGGCTGATGCTGGGGGAGGCTGAGGCTCGGGTAGGCTGGGAGGAGAGAGGCTGATGCTGGGAGGAGAGAGAGGCTGATGCTAGGGACAGAAAAGGCTGATGCTGGGAGGAGAGAGGCTGATGCTGGGGACAGAAAAGGCTGATGCTGGGAGGAGAGAGGCTGATGCTGGGAGGAGAGAGGCTGATGCTGGGAGGAGAGAGGCTGATGCTGGGAGGAGAGAGGCTGATGCTGGGAGGAGAGAGGCTGATGCTGGGAGGAGAGAGGCTGATGCTGGGAGGAGAGAGGCTGATGCTGGGATGAGAGAGGCTGATGCTGGGATGAGAGAGGCTGATGCTGGGATGAGAGAGGCTGATGCTGGGATGAGAGAGGCTGATGCTGGGATGAGAGAGGCTGATGCTGGGATGAGAGAGGCTGATGCTGGGATGAGAGAGGCTGATGCTGGGATGAGAGAGGCTGGTGCTGGGATGAGAGAGGCTGGTGCTGGGATGAGAGAGGCTGATGCTGGGATGAGAGAGGCTGATGCTGGGATGAGAGAGGCTGATGTTGGGATGAGAGAGGCTGATGCTGGGATGAGAGAGGCTGATGCTGGGATGAGAGAGGCTGATGCTGGGATGAGAGAGGCTGATGCTGGGATGAGAGAGGCTGATGCTGGGATGAGAGAGGCTGATGCTGGGATGAGAGAGGCTGATGCTGGGATGAGAGAGGCTGATGCTGGGATGAGAGAGGCTGATGCTGGGATGAGAGAGGCTGATGCTGGGATGAGAGAGGCTGATGCTGGGATGAGAGAGGCTGATGCTGGGGACAGAGGCTGATGCTGCGGGCAGAGAGGCTGATGCTGCGGGTAGAGAGGCTGATGCTGGTGCAGCATGGGGGATGGAGCACGATGGGGGGTGCGCAGCATGAAGGATGGAGCACGTTTGGGAGTGCGCAGCATGGCGGATGGAGCACGTTTGGGAGTGCGCAGCATGGCGGATGGACCACGTTTGGGAGTGCGCAGCATGGCGGATGGAGCACGTTTGGGAGTGCGCAGCATGGCGGATGGAGCACGTTTGGGAGTGCGCAGCATGGCGGATGGAGCACGTTTGGGAGTGCGCAGCATGGCGGATGGAGCACGTTTGAGAGTGCGCAGCATGGCGGATGGAGCACGTTTGGGAGTGCGCAGCATGGCGGATGGAGCACGTTTGGGAGTGCGCAGCATGGCGGATGGACCACGTTTGGGAGTGCGCAGCATGGCGGATGGACCACGTTTGGGAGTGCGCAGCATGGCGGATGGAGCACTTTTGGGAGTGCGCAGCATGGTGGATGGAGCATGTTTGGGAGTGCGCAGCATGGGAGATGGAGCACGATGGGGGGTGCGCAGCATAGGGGATGGAGCACAATGGGGAGTGCGCTGCATGGGGGATGGAGCACGATGGGAAGTGCACACCTCCCCCCAACACACACACACGCACACGCGCGCGCACTGCACAACACACCACACACACACACTGGGAACCACAAACAACTGCCCTACACAGACACCCACACACACAGACAACGCTGCACACACACAACACCCAACACGCAAACACCGCGGCACACACAAATATACGCACATACCGCACAACACACACATTGCACAAAACATACCTCCCCCCAAAACACACCACACACACACAAACCGCGCAACACACACACACACGCTACAGACACACAGCGCTCCACAAACAACGCAACACACATACAACACCGCTCTCACCGCCGTCACACCCAGACAACACCCAGAACATGTACAGTGCCCTACACAAACACTTGGTAACTACACACAACAACATATATATATATATATATATATATATATATATATATATATATATATATATATATATAATTACAAAAATCATACATGAACTACACAACACGTAAGTTCTAGAATACCCGATGCGTAGAATCGGGCCACCTTCTAGTGTATAAATAAATGTGTGTGTGTGCATATGTATGTTTGTATATGTATGTATGTTTGTGTGTGTATGTATATATATATATATGTGTGTGTGTATATATATATATATATATATATATATATATATATATTATACACACACAAACGCAAAAGGGTAACAATGTTTAGAACTTTTAGGCTTCATATCTCATCATCCACTACAGATTTGAGCGTGAGACTACCATCATTTTATAGACAATCATCTTGGCTGTCTCATACATAAATTTGACTTGCTACTATTTAGCATATGATTAGTTATACAGATTCTTGTCATGTCACTGCATTTGTACTATTTTGCTCCTAAAAATCTAAATTGAAATTTTTCCTATTTTGTAAATCCATTTTTTGGCTTACCATACTGACAAAACCCTTCTGGCCATGCTGTCAATCAGATTTAAACATTTCTCGACCATAATCTGATCCCAGGTCTCTTCTACATATTCCGTATGTTGGCGCATACTGGTCGACTCACTTAGGTATGTATGCAGGTTTTTTCTTCCACTCTACCCACAGGTTTTTGAATGGGTTGAGGTCTGGGGACTGTGGGGGATCAATCCAGCAGCTCTACTTCATTGTCATTTAACCATTTCTCAACCAATCTTAACATATGCTTCTGGTCGTTGTCCAGCTGGATCACTATGTCGTTTTTTTCATACCCATAGTACTCGAGTGTACAAAATAATTTATCTTTGTAGGATACTCCCACATAGCTCAGCATTGAGACCACCATCGATACTGGTCAAGTATCCAACACCTTTTTGCTGTGAAACAACCCCATATCATCAGGTTTCCTCCACTGAACTTGGCAGCTCTTTCAATTTCTCGATCTTTTAGCCCCTTTTTCCCTTATTTCTTTCAGACCCATTTGCACCCACCAGAGCCTAGTCTATTGATTTCCATCTCATGGCTCCAAATCACCCGTTTTCAATCTTCTACTGTCCGCTTTTAACACTTCTTTGCAAACTTTAGCCGACGCCTCTTATGATGATATTGAAGTTGAGGCTTCTTCATCTTTTTCCGAGCCACATTTTGTTGTCCAAGAGACCTCTATCGATGAGCTGGATGATGCTGTTTCTCTTTTCTTGGGAAATCTTCATGGCTGCTCCTCGATTTGAACCAGTGACCTTTCTCTTGGGAATCAACCTAATAAAACACTGAGCTATTAGGTAATGTAAGAACCATTTGAAATTTTGTAGTACACAGGAAGAAAAAGATTTCTTTGTCGCTCCTAATTGGGAGACCCAGACAATTGGGTGTATAGCTACTGCCTCCGGAGGCCACACAAAGTATTACACTTAAAAGTGTAAAGCCCCTCCCCTTCTGCCTATACACCCCCCGTGGGATCACGGGCTCCTCAGTTTTCATGCTTTGTGCGAAGGAGGCACACATGCACGCATAGCTCCACTGTTTAGTCAGCAGCAGCTGCTGACTATGTCGGATGGAAGAAAAGAGGGCCCATACTAGGGCCCCCAGCATGCTCCCTTCTCACCCCACTTTTGTCGGCGGTGTTTAAGGTTGAGGTACCCATTGCGGGTACGGAGGCTGGAGCCCACATGCTGCTTCCTTCCCCATCCCCCTTAGGGCTCTGGGTGAAGTGGGATTTTACCGGTCTCCAGGCACTGAGACCGTGCTCCATCCACAGCCCCTGGAGAATCTGCTGGATATGGAGCTGAGTATCGTCAGGGACAGGGCCCTGCTACGTCAAGGTACTCTGTGTCCCCGTACAGACCGCGCGCAGACACACTGCAGCATTGCTGGGTGTGTTAGTGCGCCGGGGACAACAGCGCTGCGCGCTTGTGCCATTCCTAACTACAGCTCTGCTGAGTGGGTAAATGTATTGGAAACTGCCGCGCCGGCCGCTGTTGTCAGTTTTTTTCACTGCGGCGCGGCTGGGACTTATGGTGCGCCGGGGACTTCCGCGCTGGCCGTGCATATATGACGGCCGCGCTTATTACTCGAGTCCCCGGCTTTTGCGGCCTAGTTTCGTTTCGTTCCCGCCCCCAGGCCTGCCAGTCAGGGGAAGGGCGGGACGCTGTGCAGAACGTCAGCGCAGAGGGCTGGAGTCTGTTTTACATACTCCAGCCCTCACACTGGGCACAGTGGGACGCCAGTTTCCCGCACTTTGTTTGAGGCACGCCCACGGTCCGCCCCTCTTCACAGAACGCCGGCAGCCATTCCTGTGTGCAGTCTGAGCTGGAGAGGGGAGACAAGTTCTAGGAGACCCAGACACGGGATTCTGGCGACCACACACCCGCTTTTGAGCGGGCGGTAAGCAGCCCTCAAGGGCTGACCCCACTAGTGCCGAAGTGTACATTTGTATTTTTATGCTTGCATGCTATACATTGCACTGTACGGTCGCTGGTGATTCTTGGCTATATACCCTCCTAGATTGCTCAGAGGAGACAACAGCATGTCATCCGCAAAAAGCAAGGGTGCCAAGGCACAGGCTTTCTATGCTGCTTGTACCGCATGTGAGGCTGCTCTACCGGCAGGTTCCACTGACCCCCATTGTGTGCAGTGCTCGGCCCCTGTGGCACTTGCTCGGCCGGGGCCTCTGCTAGAGGTGACCCAGGGAGAACCACCTGTGAATACTGTCCAGGTGACGGGGACGGAGTTTGCAGTTTTTGCTGATAGATTGTCTGTGACTATGACTAAAATTCTTGAAACATTGCAGTCTAGACCGGTAACTCAGACCATGGGCACTGTTGAATCATTGATCCCTGGTCCCCCTCAGTTGGAACAGCTTCGGGCTCCGGGGGTGTCACATGCATCCCAGGGTGACGGCTCTGACACGGACGACAGTCCCAGACAGCCTAAGCGAGCTCGCTATGAGCGGCCCTCGACTTCATCACACTGGTCAGGGTCCCAGCAGGAGGACTCTCTGTATGATGAGGCGGAGGTAGCTGATCAGGATTCTGATCCTGAGACTGCTCTCAATCTGGATACACCTGATAGTGACGCCATAGTGAATGATCTTATAGCGTCCATCAATAGAATGTTGGATATTTCTCCCCCAGCTCCTCCAGTGGAGGAGTCAGCTTCACAGCAAGAGAAATTCCATTTCAGGTATCCCAAGCGTAAATTAAGTACTTTTCTGGACCACTCTGACTTTAGAGAGGCAGTCCAGAAACACCACGCTTATCCAGATAAGCGTTTCTCCAAACGGCTTAAGGATAC
This sequence comes from Anomaloglossus baeobatrachus, assembly GCF_048569485.1. NCBI lineage: Eukaryota > Metazoa > Chordata > Amphibia > Anura > Aromobatidae > Anomaloglossus > Anomaloglossus baeobatrachus. The sequence continues at coordinate 572,647,627 of NC_134353.1, read as the reverse complement.
ACGTTATCCCTTTCCCCCTGACGTGGTCAAGGGCTGGACCCAGTGTCCCAAGGTGGATCCTCCAATCTCCAGGCTTGCGGCTAGATCCATAGTTGCAGTGGAAGATGGGGCTGCACTTAAAGATGCCACTGACAGACAGATGGAGCTCTGGTTGAAATCCATCTATGAAGCTAAAGGCGCGTCGTTGGCTCCAGCATTCGCAGCCGTGTGGGCACTCCAAGCTATTTCAGCTGGTCTTACACAGATTGACACGGTCACACGTACATCTGTTCCGCAGGTGGCATCCTTAACCTCTCAAATGTCTGCATTTGCGTCTTACGCGATTAATGCTGTCCTGGACTCTACGAGCCGTACGGCAGTGGCGTCCGCCAACTCCGTGGTTTTACGCAGAGCCCTGTGGTTAAGGGAATGGAAGGCAGATTCTGCTTCCAAAAAGTGCTTAACCAGTTTGCCATTTTCTCGTGACCGACTGTTTGGTGAGCGTTTGGATGACATCATTAAACAGTCCAAGGGTAAGGATTCATCCTTACCTCAGCCCAGACAAAACAAACCCCAACAGAGGAGGGGTCAGTCGGGGTTTCGGTCCTTTCGAGGCTCGGGCAGGTCCCAATTCTCCTCGTCCAAAAGGACTCAAAAGGATCAGAGGACCTCAGATTCTTGGCGGGCTCAGTCACGCCCAAAAAAGACAGCCGGAAGACCCGCTACCAAGGCGGCTTCCTCATGACTTTCGGCCTCCTCTCTCCGCATCCTCGGTCGGTGGCAGGCTCTCCCGCTTTGGCGACATTTGGCTGCCACAGGTCAAGGACCGTTGGGTGAGAGACATTCTGTCTCACGGGTACAGGATAGAGTTCAGTTCTCGTCCTCCAACTCGATTCTTCAGAACTTCTCCACCTCCCGACCGAGCCGATGCTCTTCTGCAAGCGGTGTGCACTCTAAAGGCAGAAGGAGTGGTGACCCCCGTTCCTCTTCAGGAGCAAGGTCACGGTTTTTACTCCAATTTGTTTGTGGTGCCAAAAAAGGACGGGTCGTTCCGTCCCGTTCTGGATCTAAAACTGCTCAACAAGCACGTGAAAACCAGGCGGTTCCGGATGGAATCCCTCCGCTCCGTCATCGCCTCAATGTCTCAAGGAGATTTCCTAGCATCAATAGACATCAAGGATGCTTATCTCCACGTGCCGATTGCTCCACAGCACCAGCGTTTTCTACGCTTCGTTATAGGAGGCGAACACCTTCAGTTCGTAGCTCTGCCTTTCGGGCTGGCGACAGCCCCACGGGTCTTCACCAAGGTCATGGCAGCAGTAGTAGCAGTCCTGCACTCTCAAGGTCACTCTGTGATCCCGTATTTGGACGATCTACTTGTCAAGGCACCCTCTCAAGAGGCATGCCAACACAGCCTGAACGTTGCGCTGGAGACTCTCCAGAGTTTCGGGTGGATCATCAACTTTTCAAAGTCAAATCTAACCCCGACCCAATCGATAACATATCTTGGCATGGAGTTTCATACTCTCTCAGCGATAGTGAAGCTTCCGCTGGACAAACAGCGTTCACTACAGACAGGGGTGCAATCTCTCCTTCAAGGCCAGTCGCACCCCTTGAGACGCCTCATGCACTTCCTAGGGAAGATGGTAGCAGCAATGGAGGCAGTCCCTTTCGCGCAGTTTCATCTGCGTCCACTACAATGGGACATTCTCCGCCAATGGGACGGGAAGTCGACGTCCCTCGACAGGGATGTCTCCCTTTCTCAGGCGGCCAAGGAATCTCTTCGGTGGTGGCTTCTTCCCACCTCATTGTCAAAAGGAAGGTCCTTCCTACCCCCATCCTGGGCGGTAGTCACGACAGACGCGAGTCTATCAGGGTGGGGAGCAGTTTTTCTCCACCACAGGGCTCAAGGTACGTGGACTCAGGAAGAGTCCACCCTTCAGATCAATGTTCTGGAAATCAGAGCAGTGTATCTTGCCCTACAAGCCTTCCAGCAGTGGCTGGAAGGCAAGCAGATCCGAATTCAGTCGGACAACTCCACAGCGGTGGCATACATCAACCACCAAGGAGGAACACGCAGTCGGCAAGCCTTCCAGGAAGTCCGGCGGATTCTGACGTGGGTGGAAGACACGGCATCCACCATATCCGCAGTTCACATCCCAGGCGTGGAAAACTGGGAAGCAGACTTCCTCAGTCGCCAGGGTATGGACGCAGGGGAATGGTCTCTTCACCCGGACGTGTTTCAGGAGATTTGTCGCCGCTGGGGGATGCCGGACGTCGACCTAATGGCGTCACGGCACAACAACAAGGTCCCGGTTTTCATGGCACGGTCTCACGATCACCGAGCTCTGGCGGCAGACGCCTTAGTTCAAGATTGGTCGCAGTTCCGGCTACCTTATGTGTTCCCACCTCTGGCATTGTTGCCCAGAGTGCTGCGCAAGATAAGGTCCGACTGCCGCCGCGCCATCCTCGTCGCTCCAGACTGGCCGAGGAGGTCGTGGTACCCGGATCTGTGGCACCTCACGGTAGGCCAACCGTGGGCACTACCAGACCGACCAGACTTGCTGGCTCAAGGGCCGTTTTTCCATCTGAATTCTGCGGCCCTGAACCTGACTGTGTGGCCATTGAGTCCTGGATCCTAGCGTCTTCAGGATTATCTCAAGAAGTTATTGCCACCATGAGACAGGCTAGAAAACCATCCTCCGCCAAGATCTACCACAGGACGTGGAAGATATTCTTATCTTGGTGCTCTGCTCAGGGAGTTTCTCCCTGGCCATTTGTTTTGCCCACTTTTCTTTCCTTCCTGCAATCCGGTTTGGAAAAAGGTTTGTCGCTCAGCTCCCTTAAAGGACAAGTCTCAGCGTTATCTGTATTTTTTCAGAAACGCCTAGCACGACTTCCTCAGGTACGCACGTTCCTGCAAGGGGTTGGTCATATCGTCCCTCCTTACAAGCGGCCGTTAGAGCCCTGGGATCTGAACAAGGTTCTAATTGCTCTCCAGAAGCCGCCTTTCGAGCCTATGAGGGATGTTTCCCTTTCTCGTCTTTCACAGAAAGTGGCCTTTCTAGTAGCGGTCACGTCTCTCCGGAGAGTGTCCGAGCTAGCAGCGCTGTCATGCAAATCTCCCTTCCTGGTGTTTCACCAGGACAAGGTGGTTCTGCATCCGATTCCGGAGTTTCTCCCTAAGGTGGTATCCTCCTTTCATCTCAATCAGGATATCACCTTACCTTCTTTGTGTCCCCATCCAGTTCATCAATTTGAAAAGGGTTTGCATTTGTTGGATCTGGTGAGAGCACTCAGGATCTACATTTCCCGCACGGCGCCCCTGCGCCGCTCGGATGCACTCTTTGTCCTTGTCGCTGGTCAGCGTAAAGGGTTACAAGCTTCCAAATCCACCCTGGCTCGGTGGATCAAGGAACCAATTCTTGAAACCTACCGTTCTGCTGGGCTTCCGGTTCCCTCAGGGCTGAAGGCCCATTCTACCAGAGCCGTGGGTGCGTCCTGGGCATTACGGCACCAGGCTACGGCTCAGCAGGTGTGCCAGGCGGCTACCTGGTCGAGTCTGCACACTTTTACCAAGCATTATCAGGTGCATACCTACGCTTCGGCGGAAGCCAGCCTAGGTAGACAAGTCCTTCAGGCGGCGGTTGCCCACCTGTAGGAAAGGGCTGTTTTACGGCCCTATCACGAGGTGTTCTTTTACCCACCCAGGGACTGCTTTTGGACGTCCCAATTGTCTGGGTCTCCCAATTAGGAGCGACAAAGAAGAAGGGAATTTTGTTTACTTACCGTAAATTCCTTTTCTTCTAGCTCCAATTGGGAGACCCAGCACCCGCCCTGTTTTCTTAGGGATTTTTGTTTTTTCGGGTACACATGTTGTTCATGTTCAATGGTTTCAGTTCTCCGATGTTTCTTCGGATTGAATTTGTCTTTAAACCAGTTATTGGCTTTCCTCCTTCTTGCTTTTGCACTAAAACTGAGGAGCCCGTGATCCCACGGGGGGTGTATAGGCAGAAGGGGAGGGGCTTTACACTTTTAAGTGTAATACTTTGTGTGGCCTCCGGAGGCAGTAGCTATACACCCAATTGTCTGGGTCTCCCAATTGGAGCTAGAAGAAAAGGAATTTACGGTAAGTAAACAAAATTCCCTTCTTTTACACCACCAGGAGCAAAACCGTAACAATACAGTGACATGACAAGAATCTGCATAACTAATCATATGTTTAACTTGTGCACGATATGCTGGTGCCTAAAAAAGAGATTAGGTATTTTGCAAATAACAAGCCATGGATAACGAAATAATTAAAGAATTTACTAAATAGGAAAAAAACTGGCATTTAAATTGAGGGACAAAGAGAAAATGATACAAGACTGGAAGCAGTCAGGCCAGACTGACTCCGTACCCAGAACTACTTTTCCTACATCCCTATATGACTATCGTTCTGTTGCCTTAACATCTCATACGATGAAGTCTTTAGAAAGATTAGTGCTTACTTGAGTCCAAGAGTGAGGGTTTCTGTTGACCCCCTACAGTTTTGCTTACCAGCATAGATTGGGAGCGGATGATGCTACATTCAGTACATTCACTTTTGGACAATGATGGAACCACTATGTGCCCAATGTTCTTTTTCTCTGGTACGTTTATTACCTTACAGCCACTTTCGCTACACAAAAAGATGACTGATATGAGGGGATGAGAAATTAAATAACGGTCTACCTGTCACCTGCAGTTGTATCTGGCAGACTATTGAACAATGTAGATTCCCCTCAGTGAACTGTGCTGTCACTCTGTGAGTGAGCCGATTCCCTTGGCTGAGAAGCAACCCCACACATGAATCGTTTCAGGATGCTTAACAGTTGGCATGAGACAAGACTGGTGGTAGCGCTCACCTCTTCTTCTCCTAATAAGCTGTTTTCCAGATGTCCCAAACAATCAAAAAGGGGATTCATCTGAGAAAATGACTTTACCCCAGTCCTCAGCAGTCCACTCCCTGTACCTTTTGCAGAATATCAGTTGGTCCCTGATGTTTTTTCTGGAGAGAAGTGGCTTCTTTGCTGCCCTCCTTGAAACCAGGCCTTGCTCAAGCAGGCTCCGCCTCACAGTGCGTGCAGAAGCACTCACACCAGCCTGCTGCCATTGCTGAGCTAGCTCGGCACTGCAGGTAGTCCGATCCCGCAGCTGAAACAGTTTAAAGATATGGTCCTGGCGTTTGCTGGTCCTTCTTGGGCGCCCTGGAGCCTTTTTGGCAACAATGGAAGCTCTCTCCTTGAAGTTCTTGATGATGCGATAGATTGTTGACTGAGGTGCAATCTTTGTAGCTGCGATACTCTTCCCTGTTAGGCCATTTTTGTGCAGAGCAATGATGGCTGCACGTGTTTCTTTAGAGATAACCATGGTTAACTGAAGAGAAACAATGATTCCAAGCACCAGCCTCCTTTTAAAGTGTCCAGTGGTGTCATTCTTACTTAATCATGACTGATTGATCGCCAGCCCTGTCCTCATCAACACCCACACCTGTGTTAATGGAACAATCACTAAAACAATGTTAGCTGCTCCTTTTAAGGCAGGAATGCAATGATGTTGAAATGTGTTTGGGGGGGGGGGGGGGTAAAGTTCATTTTCTTAGCCAATATTGACTTTGCAAGTAATTGCTGTTAAGCTGATCACTCTTTGACATTCTGGAGTATATGCAAATTGCCAGTAGAAAAACTTAAGCAGTAGACTTTGTAAAAATTAATATTTGTAGCATTCTCAAAACTTTTGGCCATGACTGTACAAAGTGAGTTTGTGATTTTTAATTTGAGAAAAATGAATCTACCCTGATCAGTAATAAGAGAATCAATGAGCAAAAATGCTTATGATTAATGGATTACAATAGCAACACTTTTAGATTTTGACTCTGGATTAGTGCTGTGGAACCAATGGAAAAATATCTATCCTTTAGAATGGGGACATATTCAAACTTTAGTGAGTTTCCTGTAACAAAAGAATCTGAACTCTTTGTTTATCCATAGAAGAGAGGATCCGTGAACGTTTCTGTGGAATGTTAAAATTTCTTACATTGAACTAAATAAACTTAATAGATGCTGATTTAGGGAATAGAATAAAGGATAAAGAGAGGAGAGAAAAGGTAATAAAAGGAGAAGCCCACAACTGATCAAAAGCAGACTCCTCTCAACAATCAAATGGTCAAAGAGAGCTCCCAACCACCAGGGTATCTCTTATAGAGAAAGTAAGAAGGAAAGGGGAGAGAAAAATTCCACACCTGTCCAGCAGAGTATAGATCCCCTGAGTAGAGGCGGACTTTCTACAGAGGATAACCCCTCCCCCAGGGCCTAACTCCAGATCCCAGCCAACATGTGAGGAGATGGAAAAATTAAAAACAGGTGTAACTTAAACTTACAAACTATGACCATGTGAGTATGTAATCGGCAATGTCATTAAACAGAGCAAACTTTTATAAGCCTGCCCCTATTAAATTCCAACAGCATCTCATAGTGAACAATTCTGACCCCATCTATAGGGTAGGTGACAAGAGCAACAACAATCAGTCTGGGATAAGAGGAACTAAGCTTATGGTGTCCCGTCTTCCGCGCCCCACCCCTCCCCCCACACAGGCAGGATTATGCCTTGCTTTTCTCCATGGTCATGGAGTACCTTCTACTTCGGGTCCTCTAGGAAGGACCGGCAGTCAGACAGGGGCGGGAATAACTAGCAAAACCTGACCCACCTATTAGATATTCAGTTTCACCTCTCATCAAATAACAGTGCATTCCACAAAATTTTCTTGCCTATTTTTAAACAATTATACATCCGATCTCAAAATTAAAGGTATGTTTAGAATCGGCATGATAGCACCAGTATAGCACTGGCTTTAGCTTAGATATAAAAATCCTGGTGGTTGGTCCTGTTTTAAAAGGTACCTGAAACCATAATTGTCTGCAGTACAATGTGTAACAATCAAAACACAGTAAGTTAACATGGTTACATTGGAATAACAATTTGAGGTGAAAGTGTTAAGAATTTTTGTAAGAAATTTTTTCTCAGTTGAAGTAAAGTTCACAAAATGAAAAGAGGAAAAAAATTGTAAATATTGTTGCTTCAGGTAAATTTCTATCCTGGAGATGGGGTTGAACGGAAGTATACAGCTTCATTTTCATGAAGGTATGGGTGAGGCACATAGTCTAGAGCAAGAAACTTTAGGCTTCTGTGCAAGAGGGAATGTTGAATGTGGTGAGGATGGCTCCAGAAGTCGCAGTTTGAGGGGAAAAAGTATGGTTTTCAAAGTCTTTTAGTTGGCTATTAAGGGTGTAGATTTCTTTGTGAAGCATCTCAACTTCTTTTCCAAGTGTGGCAAGAGTTACCACGGTGGAGTCTATTTAAACTTCAAGATTGGAGATACGAGAACCCGATTTTCTGATTTCCTTAGAAAATTCTCTAGTTTGTTTATCTGACATTTTGGAAAGCTCCAAGGTTAGACTATGCGGGATCCTGGTTGTGAATGCTGGAATTGTCTGAGTCAGTCCCATCAGGAGTAGAGCAGGAAGATTTAGCTGCAGATTGTGGACCTGAATACATTTTAGCAATGCAATCTGTTAGAGGTTGATATCTGTTTCAATATTGTTTTTATTGAAATTTTCAAAATTTTAATAGGGTATAGAGGAGAAAGGGGAGGCATTAGAATAAGGGAAACTAGAGTAGACAAGGTAGTGAAAATATACCATAAAAACAGTCAAGCTTGTAGTTGGGGTTCTCGGAGGTTGTTCTGCACAGCCTCTGCATGATGGCGGATATGGGATGTTATAAAATCTGGTAGATGTAGCCCAGGACTAGGTGAGTGAGCCAAAGGGAAAGCATGCTGTGCTTTACTTGACGGGTTGGAGAGAGTGAAGTCTTCACAGAAGCCACACGTTTTAGCCCTACAAAAGTAATGGTAATAGGCTATATTTGTCACAGATTAGGAAATATAATGAGGCAGTGAGGTCACAAAGTGGTAGTTCATTTGTTTGACCAATTTATAGGAATATTCATTAGGTATTGCTTTTGTAGTTGGTGGCGCAATTATAGTAGGTGATCACTAGATGACAGCAAGTTGTACCCAGCAATGTGGAGTTAACTCTTGTTCTGCTGAGCGATGTTTGTTTGTGCTTCCGTGTTGGAAAGCACACAGGTCTTAAAAGTTTATGGGGTATTAGATGAGGGACAGCACTCAAGGCATTTGAGGGCTATTACCTTACTCAAGGAATCTGAGGGGGCAGAAGACAAGTGGTTGAGTGCAGTCGGGCACAACAGGACAGGGGAATTGCTGGCAGGGAATGTTTCTATGTAGAGGGTTTCTTGTCCAGCCTTGTATTGTTCAAAAAAGGAGGGGATCCTCTGGGTGCTGTGGGCTGTGCAGTCCCAGCAATGCTACAGCGCAGTCTAGCTTACACGCTGAGAGTCAAAGCCGCATGAACCTCTTGTAGTAAAGAGCAGAGGCCTTTCGCATTTGGAGCCTTGGCGCTTATCAGACGTTACCTGTAGGTTGCCTGGAACGTCCCACAGCCTGAGGGAGAAGTGGAGATTATCGCTTCTGGGACCAGGCAAGGCGGGCATGCTCAGGAGATGCTGCAGCTTCAGGCCCTCAGGTAGGCTGAAATGGTGACAAATGCGCCGATTTGCAGAAGCGGGCTTAGAAGGGGTCCTAAGGGTAACGTAAGGCAGGGGCAGATATTCTGGAGGGTGGATAGCCCCAAAAACTACCAATTTAATGTGCATTAATGTTGATGGGACTGGAGCTCGCACCAGTGTCCTTGATTTCTGGTCACGCTCACCACTCCCCCGTACTGAGGCATTTATTATAAAAATCTGCTGCTATTTACAAGGATAATGAAGATGAAATAAGGAGGCACATTTTAGCAAGAAAATGGTCCCAAACACACAGCAACAGAAGCTCTCATTTGTTTTCAGAGAAAGAAAAGGAAGCTGGTAATCTGGCCCAGCTTATCATCAAACTTGAATACAATAGACAATTTATAGAAGGAACTAAAGCTCCAAGGTCCTAGGAGCCCATGGAACCTTTAGGATTTGAGGAGTTTGTGTGCATGAATGCACAAAAATCACACCTGAGCAATACATGTGACTAGTTTCTCCATACAGGTGACATCTTGAAGCTTTTATCACCAACAAAGGCTTTTGAATGAATTATAATTTCAGTAAGTGTATTCAATCCTAGTTCTGTCAGTTCTCATTACACAGCACTAAATTTATGGCCTGTGTGGATCATATGACGTATTACTGACATGTGGTGAGAAATTCATGTTAATAGCACCTTTATAAATGTACTTGCCTAGAAAATTAGTGGTTTGTTCAATACTTATACACACAATGTGTGTTTGTGTGTAATATATAGATAGAATATAATGTACTTTTTTTTTTATTGTCTATTAAAGCCAATTTAATTTGGAATGTGAAGTTGAGATAACTTTTGTCCTGTTGCTGCTATTTACAGCAATTGGAGATCAGATCATGAAGTCTCAATCTACTGATAACTTACTGGATGCTGATAGTGGTGTTCCAAGTGTTCCTCGAAGTCACACTTGGATGGGAAGTATTGGAACTGCTCATCGAGAAATGGACTCTGCCTCATCTCACAGCCCTCACACACAAGATGCACTCCTTTCTCCTTTATTAAATAAAGGTATCTATACAGACAAATGTTTCTTTCATATTCTATCCAACTGTCCAGCACACAAACTCTTGACGATTAGGAATCTCAACAAGATCTTTGAAAACAAAGACAAACCGAGAATCTTATTAAGATGACAGATTATATGCAACCAAAATCTGCTATACCCTGAACTGTCACGTACCGATGACATGTAGTAAAGGTACTTTAGCATTTTTTGAGATATTACCTTTTTGTGTAGTGGATTTATATCTACTTGATGACAATTTGGTTGATACAAACTTAGTTAGTGCTTCATTACGTTTTAATGGGGTAATGTATTAAGAAGATGCAGGGGTGTGCATTCGTAAAGGGTAGACCTCCCAGGGCTCCCTAGCTTTAACCGTAAAAAAAGCTAATGCCTCACTTCATATCATACATTCTTAGAGACTACAATTGTTTTTCTTGAATTGCTATATTTGTAGGAGATGAATGTAGCATTGGTTCAGCAACTGACCTCACTGAAACAAGTTCCATGGTGGATGGGGACTGGACAATGGTGGATGAGAACTTCTCCACCCTGAGTTTGACACAGTCGGAACTAGAACACATTTCAATGGAACTGGCAAACAAGGGTCCCCACAAATCACAAGTCCAATTACGGTATGTGGCAAATATGTAATAATTTCTTGAGAAAGAATTTGTTTTGGTATATAAATAGCGATAGAAGCAGAAGATATCCCATTAGGTTACTTTACTAATTCATTTTCATATGGCTGTTTGGTTATTTCTTCTAATTACAGTTACCTGTTGCATGTCTTCATGGAGGCTGGTTGCCTGGAGTGGTGTGTGATAATTGGTCTTATACTTCGAGATTCTTCAGTTATTAACCAAGTATTGAACTTTTTACAATGTCCTGAAGTTGCAGAGGAGATGTTACTGGGCATTCAGAATGGAATACAGGCTGTGGATACCTGGGCCCTTAATGACTGGTGAGTGTTATCATTTTGTAATATTTGTATCACTTAGTTGGCTAAATGATGATCAGTGATGGGTGAATAGTAAATATTTGTGTTCGGATTATTCTTATCGAATCCATAGTACCATTACGGTATTTGTTACGAAAAATAAACCTAATGCAAGTCAGTGCGGAACCTGAGCATTTTCCTTAACGTGACGAATACTGGAATAGTACTCTGAATTTGGTAAGCATTTTTTGAACACGAATAATTACTATTTGCTCATTCCCAATAATCATACATTAATATTGCTTTACCGACCTCTACATGTTCTTAAACATGTTATTACAACTGTAAACTAGTACAATATATCCCTATATCCCTTTGCCTGACATACAGTGGCTTGCGAAAGTATTCGGCCCCTTTGAATTTGTCAACCTTTTCCCACATTTCAGGCTTCAAACATAAAGATAAAAAAAAAAATAATAATGGTGAAGGATCAACAACAAGTGGGACACAATTGTGAAGTTGAACGAAATTTGATTTATTTTAAACATTTTTAAAAAATAAAAAACTGAAAAGTAGGGGGTGCGATATTATTCGTCCCCTTTAAGTTAATACTTTGTAGCGCCACCTTTTGCTGCGATTACAGCTGCAAGTCGCTTGGAGTATGTCTCTATCAGTTTTTCACATCGAGAGTCTGAAATTCTTACCCATTCTTCCTTTCTCTGAAAACAGCTGGAGCTGATTGAGGTTGAATGGAGAGCATTTGTGAACAGCAGTTTTCAGCTATTTCCACAGATTCTCGATTGGATTCAGGTCTGGACTTTGACTTGGCCATTCTAACACCTAGATATGTTTATTTGTGAACCATTCCATTGTAGATTTTGCTTCATGTTCGGGATCATTGTCTTGTTGAAAGACAAATCTCCGTCCCAGTCTCAGGTCTTTTGCAGACTCCCAACAGGTTTTCTTCAGGAAAGGTCCTGTATTTGGCTCCATCCATCTTCCCATAAATTTTAACCATCTTCCCTGTCTCTGCTGAAGAAATGCAGGCCCAAGCCATGATGCTGCCACCACCATGTTTGACAGTGGGGATGGTGTATTCAGGGTGCTGAGCTGTGTTGCTTTTACACCAAACATATCGTTTGGCATTGTGCCCAAATAGTTCTATTTTGGTTTCATCTGACCAGAGTACTTTTTCCACATGTTTGGTGTGTCTCCCAGGTAGCTCGTGGCAAACTTTAAATTACACTTTTTATGGATATCTTTGAGAAATGGCTTTCTTCTTGCCACTCTTCCATAAAGACCAGATTTGTGCAGTGAACGACTGATTATTGTCCTATGGACAGACTCTCCCACCTCAGCTGGAGATCTCTGCAGTTCATCCAGAGTGATCATGGGCCTCTTGGCTGCATCGCTGATCAGTCTTTTCCTTGTTTGAGATGAAAGTTTTGAGGGACGGCCGGGTCTTGGTAGATTTGCAGTGGCATGATACTCCTTCCATTTCAATATTATCGCTTGCACAGTGCTCCTTGGGATGTTTAAAGTTTTGGAAATATTTTTGTAACCAAATCCAGCTTTAAACTTCTCCACAACAGTATCACGGACCTGCCTGTTGTGTTCCTTGGTCTTCATGATGCGATCTGTGCTTTAAACAGAACACTGAGACTATCACAGAGCAGGTGTATTTATACGGAGATTAGATTACACACAGGTGGCTTATATTTATCAATCAGTCATTTAGGACAACATTGGATCATTCAGAGATCCTCAATGAACTTCTGCAGTGAGTTTGCTGCACTGAAAGTAAAGGGGCCAAATAATATTGCACGTCACAATTTTCTGTTTTTTATTTTTAAAAAAGGTTTAAAAAAAAAAGCAATAAATTTCGTTCAACTTCACAATTGTGTCCCACTTGTTGATTCTTCACCATTAATTTAATTTTTTTATCTTTATGTTTGAAGCCTGAAATGTGGGAAAAGGTTGACAAATTCAAGGGGGGCGAATACTTTCGCAAGGCACTGTACGCAATGTCTTAGAGCAGACATGGGAAAAGTGCAGCCCTCGGGCCACATCCAGCCCCTTGGTTGTTCCTGTTTGGTCCGTGGACTTGGACTGCCAAAGTGCTGATTACAGTTGTGTACCTCACAACGCAGCCTCCCCTGGCCGTTGTCAACTTTTCAACCAGTATCTGCATCTGTAGGATGCAATTACCAGTAAATACAATGGTAGAATAGTCAACCGTTCTCTCTTCTGCTATTCAACTTGAGTGTTTTCATCTCAGCACTTCAGTGGGGAATTGACTGCTGTGCAATCCACATAGTGTGTAGAGCGAAGCAGTGTATTGGGGAAAGGGGTTAGGTTAGTGGTTTTAATAATTTATTTAATCATTGGTCATTATTTGAGGAAAACTGTGAGGGCCATCCTGCTATGTGGTTGGCTCTGTGGACACCATACTTTTGTGGGGGCTTTCATAGTTGAGCAGGGGGCTGTGGGCAAGTAATACTGTTTGTGTGGGGGGGACTGTGGGGACCTTCATACTTTGTGTGGCGGTGATGTCAGGTCATTATACTGTGTAAGTTGTGGGGATATCATAGATATCCTACTGTGTGGAAGTTACTGGGGGCATTATATTGTGTGTGGAGTCACCAGATGATGGGGCAGGGCTGTGTAAGCTATCATGTTGTGTAGGAAGGGTGCTGTTTGGCCATCATAGTGTATGGGGTGGGGGGGGTCTTCATATTTTTTTGTATGACTCAAGGCATACTGTTTAAGAGAGGGTATGGAATCCACCGTATTGAGTGTCGGGGTGTCTGGAGACATAATTCTGTGTGTGGGTGGGGCTGTGGGGGCATTTTACAGTATGTGAGGAAGCTGTGGGGACATCATAATAGATGGAAGGGTCTGGGTGCATCATATTTTGTTTCTTATGTGGCCCTTTGGGAAAATGAATTGCACCCCTGCCTAGAGAACCATATAGCAGTAATGTCAGGATGATTTTGCAGTCCACTGTCTGTGACTGACAGCCGCAGTCCTGCTGCTATGACTGGAATGTGAAGGAAATGCTGATCTGAGCTGTTAAGAAAAAAAGGCATGTCTGGTGTCTTAACAAAGGAAAGGGCTTAATCTGATTCTGGGATTCCAGAATTCTAGAAGAAACATTCACTGCACACTCATTTCATGCAAAAGTGTCGAGGTTCTTACTCCGGTGGTACACTCTGGATTGGAAAAATACAGCAGTGCCTCTTGGTTGCAACCATGAAGATGAGGTTTCTATACATAGAATCTTTCACAAACCATTGCTGAAAAGAAGCCACAGGGTTAAAGAAATATGTTATAGGGCTTTATGCAACTGGAATATGGAATAGAAACCTCTACACTTTTAGATGAAAAGTGTGCAGTGAATGTGTCTCCTAGGATCACACTGCCATTGCAACAGATCAAGAAAGCCAAGTGTATGCACTCTGAGCTTCTCTACATTCTGAATCTAGGAGCAGGGCTATCAATCAGAACTGTGATCCTATATGAATCCCATGTCTGTCCATCTATAATGTTTATTTAAGGACATATACCTTAGGTATGGCTTAAAAAATAATTGCTCCTGTACTTCCTTTCATCCACACTTAACTGGACTAATTGATGTTTTATTCTGCAGCCCTGGATACAAGCCATTTCTCAACCTTATAAAACCTCAACTTCAAAAGCTGAGTGAACTGACAGTGGAGCAAGTGCAACCTGAAATTTTTCAGCCCACCGTCATCTCAAAGGTCACGGAGCAATCCAGCCCCAGGGCGGAGGACAGCCGAAGCTCCACTAGCCACAGTGCCAGCCCTCAAAGTGACACAGGAAGCTGTAACGTCAGCAGGCATGAGGAGAATGTGTCAAAGCAAGAGCAAGACGAGGCTCTTCAAGAGGGAAGTTATGACTGCGTGATCTCTTAATGCCGAGCGAGCTTCTCGGGCCCCAATCCCAACAGTATTACAGACTGAATCATTCATATGTGGCTGGTCACATAGCTGACAGTTTTAATGGGTGTGAAACGACAACCTCTTCTCAGTGGTTTCCACGAAACCATAACTCAGCAAAATGGAAGCCTTATGTTTGTTTGTATATCTTTATTTTTTTTCTGAAATACATTTTTATTCATATTAATAAGAACTCAAGGGCAGTGAACATGTGGAATCAATAACTCCTATGTACAACGCTGTGCTGAGCTGTATGGTAAGAAGAGAGATCTACACCAAATATGTGAGAAGCTCCCACTAGAGAATCTGGAGTAAGAACCCATCAGAATGAAAGTGTAGCCTCGATTTTAGTCGTACATAATGTGGTTCTACCAGCTATTTTTCAACCACTTATTTATTTAATCTTCTCATAACCCAAAAGTTGCAAGAGTCTTATAAGTGTTTGGGCCTCCTCCGTTTTGGGAGGAGTATGAATTACGGAGGAACGCATAATCTGACTTGTCATTCTATTTGATGGATCTGTGGAGCAGGCTTTGAAATTGCTGAACATTTGGGTGATATGATCTTTCTTTCATACATCTGAAAAGTTTGGCATTACAGTGTAAATAATGTGTATTTTTGTGAAATACTTCTTTCCGATCATTCTAAAGATTGCAGTTTTTTGTTCTGAATTTGTAAGATAACGTTGCAGGTCCGTCAGCACCAGCCTGCCACGAGCTGGAAAGCCATTTTTTTGCACTTTGCAATGGACACGACGCTTGGTAATATCAGTTCATTAACTACACTGTGCTTCTACAGACTCATTTTAACTACTGTGACCCCAGAACAAATCCTTCTGTTGTCTATCTTTTTAAATAAGGTACAATAAGATTTTTATTTATTACCTTTGTACAATAATTCACTTGAACATAGGTTTTTGGCTTTTTTTTGTAAATAATGTCAGCAAATATGTCCCTTATTATCTGCAACAATAATTTCAAATGGATTTTTGACCATTTTATTATATAACTGCATCCATCTTTTTATCTTCTATACATTTTGTT
The DNA here is from genome assembly GCF_048569485.1 of Anomaloglossus baeobatrachus. Lineage (NCBI taxonomy): Eukaryota > Metazoa > Chordata > Amphibia > Anura > Aromobatidae > Anomaloglossus > Anomaloglossus baeobatrachus. The sequence continues at coordinate 572,632,032 of NC_134353.1, read as the reverse complement.
TGGATGGAATACAAGAAGATACATGAACACTTTTTGTGAAACTCCGTCTCTCATTGTTGATGTCCTCAGATCCGAAAGCTAAGGCTGATATCCTTGCATAACAGTATTAAGATATAGAAATCACTCAGTTTGTACCGTGCAATTTGAAAGAGGAGAAAAAAAAAGCATATGTATTATTTTATACAAGACATACATGTTTATTTTTCTAATAGATCTATATGATTATTATGTGGACCAAATGTTTCTAGTAAAACATCCTGAATGTGCGGAAAGTTGAAGGGCGATTGTAACAACACAGGTTTCATGACAATGGGGGGGAGTTAGTGCTTGTAATTATGTCCTTGACAAGCGCCAGGACACTTGAGGCCCAACATGTTTTCTTAAGTGATTTGTTTAAACAAGTTTTGCCCCCTTTTAGTAAAAGTTAGTAATAAGTTATCCAGATAAAAGGAACAAAGAAGCCATACTTGCCCTGGAATCTACCCTTTTCTCCAGCACAGCCACTCTGCTGGCCTCCACTGAGCCAGAAGTAAAGATGTCCCAATCACCAGTCATCTAACCCTGTAGCCAGTCAGTGGCTTCAGCATTCAGGTCAGTAGTCAACCTGACGACATTACCTCCATGCCCAGTGAGACCATCGGAGCGGCAGCGCTGTAGTGGAAGGCGGATTCTGGGAGTAAATATGGCTTCTTTTATCAGGATGACTTCCCCATTGGTCAGAGCATTAACTTAAAGGGTTTTGCATCTCTTTCTAAAGGGTTTTGCATCTCTTTCTAAATTTATTTATTGAAAAGAAGAAATTGAAACTTATTTTTTTAACCATTCTGTGTTGTCATTCCTCTAATATTATTATAATAAATTGATGACTGTAGGGGAACCGACAATTTGAGATGGTGAATGGTACCACCCACAGTCCACCGTCAGGACTGATTGGACCGCATGAGATTGATGGGTGCAGACATTCCCCCAGTTGGTAACGCATCGGCATGGCACAATGCAATTTTCTAAGTAAATTATGCCATCAAATTGAAATTGTTTGAACAATGCAACTACTTCCTAAAATAGAGAACTTTTTTATATACTAGAGTCTACCTAAAATTTAAAGAATGCTCAAAATAACTGTACCTCACTTGAAAATGGATTCATTCATTTTAGGTCCACTAAAGTGAGAATAATTAGATATAATCATTTTTATAGGCACACTATTAAAAAAGAGGATATAAAACATTTAATAACCACTAAGCTGTTGTAAGTATGCACAATCCTGTGAGCAGTTTCTATTATGCCAGGGAAAAGACTGTATTACGATACTATGATTAACCTACAAAACACACTTAACACTGTCATTCACATACACATTGGGATCATTGCATGTAAATGCGAAAACATACAGGTGAATTCATATTTGTAAAACACCACAAAGGGACACAACATTCTGGGAAAAGCAGCCATATTTACCAACACAGGTGAGAAAACTAATGCACTTACCAGATGCAGCAGCATTAGTTTTGTGACCTGTCTTGGTAAATATTTCTACTCTTCTTTTTTTCTGTAGTTTTTTTTAATTCAGCATTGGTCTGTTCCCCTTTAGATCTTCCTTTTGGAATGGAGGCTGAAAGAAATGACAAATTTGTTACATATAGGATACATTTGCACTATAGTGTTGCACTGTTTTCACCATATACAGTGCAATATATGAAATATTGAATGGGGAGAAAAACTGTGTGATCTCAATGACATGGAGTTGTGTATGAGCTTTCCTTGGACAGCTCGTGCGGAATCTGTGGTGCTGTTTTGTACACCTGATAGATGACGTAAACCCATGGGTTCCATTTCCCACATTTTACCTGACACTTCCGATATATAGTTGAATTTCCCTAAGCTGTAGTTGTCTGCTGGTTATTATTTTTTTTTTTTTTTGTGTGTTTGTGGTCAGAAGTAGGGATGAGTGAGCCAGATGTTCGGTGTTCGTAACAAACACAGACTTGACAAAAACCAAAAAGTTTGGATTTGAAATTTGGGTGCTTTACGTAGAAAAAAAAACACTCAAGCATTGCTGTGGTCGGGTACGCTCGGTGCTCAGCCGAGTGTGAGCTGTTTGTTTTATCGGCTCACACTGGGGGGTAACAACAGTGTGATCACATGTAGTGTGTAACAAAAAAATAAATAATGGAAAAAAAAAAACCCTCCGCCCTGGATATGTTCTGTTTAACACTGGCTGCATGTGGGTGGAGGCACAAACTGCCCAATTAGTGACTTCCAATGAGGTTCGGATCAAGTCTCCAGGTCCCACTACGAATTTTATGCAAAGTCCTGCTGAACCCACCAAACTGAACTTCCACGGGTCGCTCCTCTCTAGTCAGGAGTAGTCACAGGACACAGTTTTCAAATTAATTACAGTTATTTGGAGCACAATTAAAAGTTATTAGTGCTGAGTTCTGAACCCCAATAAACGTAATGTAAGAGCTATGCGAAAAGTGGACGCTACTTTTAACTAGAATACTGTTCTGAAACCTGTGCTTGATTTATTTTATTTTTTTTGTCCCTTCTTTTGGATACTGTCTAGAGTTTTCTTCTTCCTGATACATTTCTGCATTCTCTTACAGTCTAAGGATAAATATCTCCTGGAATTTGTTACACTGCTCCATGCACAATTCTGTCAGACACTACTTCAAATATGTGCAATAAATGATTAAAGTAATAAAGCTATCATAACTTACTTTTCCATACATTTGACTTTGACTTTGTGGTCAATTTGGTTCATTTGATCTTCTGTCTTGTCTATCACACACAAAAAATCTCTAAAGGGTATGCACACATGACACCTTTTTCAGGCGGTTCCGCTCAGGAACTCACCTGAAAAAGCATTAGAACGCCACTCCGATGTTTTGTTTGCTTCTAATGTAAGCCCCCTGCCTCCCGCCTCTGGTGTCTCCATCTATTATCTGCGTTGCTTCAGTCAATTTTCTGCAGTTTGTGACCTACTGGCTGCTCCAGTGTTTCATGAAGGGAATCCGAGGTTACTCTTCAACAGAAGTCTGAGAGCATGGTTATGTGCTCTCAACGACTTATATTGAAAGCTTGTGATGTAACTTTTGACTTCCGGCAGTAAGTAGTTGTTGTCACAAGGTGGCGCCACGGTACCGGTGCAAACGATAAAGTATGGCTAAGCACACCGCGTTGTAGGTGCTCTGGAGAAAAATATCGAACTATAATACAAGTAACTCCGGCACTCAAAAGGAATTTTATATTGATTCTTTTTATTTAGAGAAAGGTATTTCTTCCAATAAATTGTTTTAAACAAAACGTTTCGGCTATTCACCTTCTTCAATTATTATGGTTCTCTGGTAATGGAAGATAGATTCTGGACTCACAACACTTATATCTGCATTTGTGCAATTGGAGTGAAATTATCTCATGCTGCTCTGATAATTAACATATTACTGTGTAATATAATGCCATTAAGGCACAGGAAACATCAGGGCATGAAATGTCGGATCTGTTCCGTTGGTGGCCAAAGGAGAAGTGGTGCAACACCAAAAAAGGTGAAAACACCGGATGGAGAATATAAGGCTAGGGTCACACTACTGCATAGCATCTGATGAGCGAGCATATGCTAATGATACTTGGTTCAAACTCTGCTGGGAGCGTGATCGGAGTGTCATCATACTGTGCTCCCATTCTCTCGCATTTGAGAATCTGATCACAGATGCAGAGAAGAGGGAGAGATTAATTTCTCCATTGCCTGTCAGTGTATCTTGGACTGTCATTCGAATGCAGTCCAATGTTTTACATTCCCCTATAGACTTGTATGGGTGCACATGATCCAAGACACAATGACAGTCGCAACATGCTAAGCTTTTCTCTCATGCCGAATTGGCATGAGAAACAAAATTGCTCATCGACGCTGCATCACAGTATAACACTAAGCTGATAAAACATCAGATAGCACTTGCTCACATTTGCATAAAAATGGCCAAGTCCTAAGTATAGGGGTAGGGACCTTTTATGTTTTTCAGCACTGGAGTGATGCTTTTAACCTAATATGCTCAAGTGGTTATTTAGGCCACGTGCACACGTTGAGTATTTTGTGAGTGTTTTATTTGTTAGCCAAAACCAGGAGTGGAACAATCGGAGGAAAAGTGTAATTGAAACACGAGCCTCAGTTCTGTATTTTTTTTTTCTTTTTCGCACTCCTGGTTTTGGCTGATATTGAGGTAAAAAAAAAACCTCACCAAATACTCAACATGTGCACAAAGCCTTAAAAAAAAAACTATCAAAAGAATAAACATATGAAAAGTTAATTGTTTTTTGACGTTGTTGTGCATACGTTCAGTCTTTTGAACTTCTTTTAACCATTTTAGGTGGTTCAGCTGCAAAGTGGTTAAAAGTGATCATTCTTCTGGCGGCTTTTGCTTAGAATCCGCTAAGCATATATTGAGTCTTTTTGAGCTTCTTTTAACTGCTTCTCTCGGCTTTTGCTTGGAAGTAGCTCACTCTTCATACCTACAGTTCTGAGAAACCCCACAGGAAAGCCACCGCCAAATAGATTTGGAGATGAGAGTTAAAAAAGTGGCTTCAGAAATAAAACCTAGCTTGTTTTCCTAAAGCGTCCACAGGTGTTCCAGCATCTAAAAGCTGTACGGTAGTGTGCAAGTTCTGAGTCATCTACATGTTCTGATTTTCATGGATAGTACACATGCCAATTATGGTCTGTGGCTGTTTAAATATTTGCAAAAATTCAGACCTTTTTGTTTTTCTTTTTTTCTTAATCTAAGACACGGATCAAAATTACCCATCCAAATCTATGGGTCCATGAAAATTATTGATAGCACACAGTGTCATTATTGTACAGTCTGTGTTCTGTTCGTGATTCACATTGTGATGGATGAGCTTTGCATTTTATTTATATTTTTGGTACGACAAAATCACTGATAAACACTGCTGCATCTCGAGCTATTTTTGTTTGTGTGCCATAAAAATCACCGATGTCGGAATGGGCTCTTAAACACAATCATTGACCAGCCATAAGCCAAGAATTGGGCTTGGAGTAATACACACATTAAAGTGTAAAACAAAAGCCTTTTTTTGAGTGGGTGTAAAAACTTGCTTTGGTTCCTGAGACCTCATATGTCACAGCATTTTGGTCAGTAAAATTAAACATTTGAGGGTTTTGTTTTCCCCCATATGAGAGAAAAAAAATTCCATTCTTTATCCGTGTGGTAAATCTGATTTTTATCCACTTGTGGGCTGTGTCCTTTTTTGCCATCAGTGTGGCATATTTTTCTTACATACAAATTAAAAATACATTTTCCAAACTTCTTTACCTATTTAACACTAAAAGTGCACAACAATCAAATTTTACACTAGTGGCATTCAAATATTATAATTTTTGTTTTTATAGAACCAATCATTTCAGTTTGGCGAGTTTAAGCCACAAACTCATAACAGATGTGTCCACTTCACTGTAGATCAGAAGTGTCACGTGCGGCCCCTGAGGCTTCTTGTTGTGGCCCCCAGGCCCGTGGTCCGTGACGATCGCGGTCCTATGCAGTGGGCGACACAGGCAGGGCTTTACTACAGTTGATTAATTTGTGTCGCACTGCGCACGTAGGAGCTCTCTGCACTATACAATGGCAAGCAGGTAACTTCGCTGTATGAAGTCACCTGCTTGCCTGTGATTGGTAGAGTGCAGAGAACTCCTATGTGCACGCTGCGCCGCAAATGAATCAACTGTAGTAAAGACCTGCCGGCACCGACCACCTGCACTGGCCGCGATCATCACAGGGTCTACGGGTCTGCAGGCCGCAACATGCAGTTAACAGAACACCGAGGGAATGGAGGAAAGGGGAGAAAAATCTTTTGTTTTTTTGGGGGGGGGTTTTTTGTGTGTATGTGAAGAACATCCTAATAGGGAACTAGGATGAGGACTGGGGACATTGCTACAAGGATGGGCACAATGCTACAAGCATGAGCACAATTCTACAAGGATGGACACAACACTACAGGATAAGCACAAGGATGGGCACAATACTGTAGGTTGAGGACAATACTACATGGCACAAGGATTGGGAACATTACTACATGGCACAAGGATGACTATATTATTACAGGATAATAATATTTATTCATTTATATAGGGCTGTTAATTCCACAGCATTTTACATACATTGGCAACACTGTCCCCATTGGAGCTCACAATCTAAATGGATGTGGACATTATTACAGGATGAGAACAAGGATGAGTATATTACTACAGGGCACAAGGATGTGCACATTAATACATGATGGGTATATTACTACAGGCGACAAGGTTGGGTCACGGCACCAGAAAGGGATAAAATGGGGGATTTTTCACCATTTTAAAAAATGCTTTGTTACATATAAACAAAACAAAAAAAGTGCAAGATTGTTATAATAAACAAGCAAAGTTCAAAAAAGTGATCCAAAGGTGTATAGAAGAAAATACAGGGAATCCCTAAAAATGTCACTTGGCCCTGCAAAGAATGGGGCCCACCAAATATTTTTTTTTTTTTTTTGTATGTGCGGCCTATATACCCAGCAGAGTTTGAGACCCTTGCTGTATCGATTCACTTAAAAAATAAATAAATAAAAATGACATGCTTGTAGGGTATAATGGGTGCATATTCTGTTTGTTAAAAACGATGACTGAATTCAGCCTAAGGTCTATGTATGTATCTCGAGGTCGTTACCCCCAACATGTATGACAAGGACATCCGGAGGTGGAAAGGCAACCGAAATTTCGCTTACTTACATAAGCCTGCTAGACGCAAACCCCTATAGCCAAACCAATACAGCAGCGCCTGTGACGCATCGACCGACAGGTTCTCCGTATAGGAGCGCAGCGAGACACCCTCTTGTGGGCCCAATAAATATAAGAATGGCCCACAATCCATACTACTAATGGACCTAAAACAAAAGAGACATAACATTAAACCAACAAGGAGGGGCGAACATACAGATTTGCTCTATTAGAACGCCATCTACCCAAACTTTGGATCGACCGAAAATTAAGCCCCGCACGAGCCGATTCGGTTACGGCACCGATTCTAAACGAATGGGATGAGAAACGAAGATGCCCCATGCGCAATACAGACAAGCATTTTTTAAGAACCGATGAAAAATTGAAACGCTGTGGCGGGTTCACCAGATTCATGAATAAACAATGAGCCCATAAAAGGAGGGCGAAAAGAAAGCCAAATCCGCAAATGTTTACATGGGCACAAAGAGGAATGTGGAAACTCATCATTAAGCTTCACAGAAGTACCTTTGCCATACTGATCTGTTTTTGACTTCCGAATAAAAAGAAGAATGAAAGAACTAAACAGAGAAACCTCTTCGATTCTCAACCCAGACAGTTTACTCTTACTATATGAAACTAATTCACCTATCCTAAACACACCAAAAAACATCAGGAGAAAGCACGTGCGAAAAAGAACGCATTCATTGTGATTCCCAAAGCCGAGCCAACATATCCAACGAAATAGGCCGCCGAGTATCCTGCTGCAAAAACCCTTTGCGCATACCTTTCAACAGTTGGCGAACTGCAAAAAGGCTGGTTAAAGAGATACCTCCCATCAACTGGTGAAAAAAGGAGTTCCATAAAGAGTCTTCGTCAAACTAGCACGGCTATGCCCACGTTTCAAAAGCTCATCACGAAAACAAAGTACCACATCAGTTTCACCACTAACTGCAGACAAATGCCTCGCAGCACAAAAATTGGACCAGTCCCGCCATGCAGCCGAATACGCGGCCCATGTTGAGGGAGCCAAAGAATTCATAATGAACCCCGTACTAACTCTCCAATAACCTCCACAGCCCCGATGGGCATTCCATACCGCTTTGCTCTGCTGACGGAGCGGACCCGCGACACTCCACCAATTGCTGCTGGGAAAGAAAATATACTGAACCATTGGCTAGTTGTAAGGCCAAAATCCCCTTTAAACATACCAAAACAAGCTGTCTTAAAACCTTGCTAATAAAAGGATACTTGGATGACAATGTATTAATCACAAAAACAGCTCCCAAAGATTGTATTTGGAAAGTAATCCGTTTATTGGCTAATTGCCCTCCCACAGCTCTAAGACAACAAGCAATGAAAAAACATCCAGCAAAACTTGAGATTTGCAAAAGCCACATTCACGAAATAACTTGGGCCACGGAGAAAAACACCAATTTTGCTCGAAAACCAAGCCAAATCCATAAACAGTCTGCATGCAAAAATAAGCCTAAAGAAGATTAAGAAACAGCATCATCTTGCAAGCAGCATATGCCATTGAATGAAGACAAAAACTGCATCCACATGGATAGGTCTTCCTGAAGGCAGCTAGAGATGCGGATGTGATGCCAAGGCGACGAAAACTTTTTGTTGCATCATGCAGCCGACACAAAAAGGGGCAGCCCATAGGCAAAATACGAAGGGCAAAATTCAAGCTACCCAAAAGGGACTGAAATTCCTTAAGAGTAGCCTTCTCTTTTGACAACATACCTGACACTAATACCTTTAGCTTGTCCAATTTCTCATCAGACAAGCTAAACTCCAACTTAGCTGAATCGATAGTAATCCCTAAGTACTCAATCTTTGTACATGGATAAACTGTTTTCTCAAAAGTGATGGGGATGCCAAAATGTTCCATCAACAGCAATACAAAAATCATACAAATAATGGAGTATATTTCCCGTCTGGGAGCAAACTTCAACAGCCCAGGATAAAAATTTGGGAAAAGACTCAAAATAAAAACAGGAAAGGGAACTCCATGAGAAGACAACGGTCAAAATAAAAAGCACCGTCAAAATAAAACCCCAGTGAGTTAAACCCAGACAGGTGCACCGGTAACAGGCGGAACGCCGACTTAATATCCGACTTGGCTAGACAACAATTCTTACCAAACCGCCACTAAAGATCGACCATCGCATTAAATAGAATATACTTAACCGCAGCAGTAGCCGAATCAACCTGATCATTAAGAGAACCACCGTTCGGAAATGACAAGTGATGAATGCTACAGAAGGAACCCTGTTCCCTCTTAGGGACCACTCCCAACGGTGAAACCCGAAAATCCTCAAATGGTGGCTCAGCAAAGGGGCCATAAATACGGCCGAATGCCAGCTCCTTCTCAATATGCTGAGCAACCACCAAGGGGTAAGCTAGCACAGAAGCCAAGTTCCTTCCAATCACACACCCCTTCCCATGAAATGGCGGTACCAAAAACCCTGACCTAAAACCTTCAATTAGAAGGGCCGCTATCTCCCTGTCGGGAAAACTGTTTAACCGTCGTTTACATGTTTTGAAAACTCACTGGAGTCTGGGTTTTTGACCACAGAATGTCCACTTGGCGTGATGGCCTGGCCCGACATATTTTGCTTATGAAAACACTTAGCTGCAGGGTGAGCCCCACCACAAAATGAGCATTCATGCCGGAAATGGCACGAGTTCAACCATCTGTAAGTGGAGTCATTATAAGCAAAAAAACTCCCTTGGGACTTCCGGGAGGCGGAGCTACGAGGTAGCTGCTTTTATCATGAGCTCCTGCAGCAGCCTAGGCCAAAAACGTTATCCAGGCCCATCCTAACATCTAAAGGCTGCAGGGATAAGGCCAGGACAAGGGGCGCACATCAGGCCCGGCTCTCCTGATACTCCGGAGGTGAAAGGTGTATGCTGCACCACAAAGAAAGGAGTGCTCTGACACAAAGCACCAGGCTGCAGGCTGTGGGCTGTGCTGCACAGAGGAACGCTGCCCATCCTCCCTGCTCCCCCTGCAGCTGTGCCACTGCAAACGGAAAGCACCCGGGACCTGGTAAGAGAGGGGTTAAATATCGGGCACTAACATCCAGAAGGAGACAGGGAAGGGGACTGAAGTGCTTCCAGCGGCAGCCATAGTTTTCAGTGAACTCTCACACACTCCCCTCCCTGCCACAGAAGAAATAGTGAAACACTGAGCAGCAGCAAGCTCAGCAAACAGGACTGCATGCTGTGTTTACCTGTCACACAGAGCTCCGGTGGACAGGCCCACCGTCTGAGATACTGTGAGTGAGGAGGGAGCTGAGAGCCCCTGGAGACATTCGGCTGTGAGAGCAGGTCAGGAGATAAACAGGGGGCTGAGGAGGGGGCAGATACATCCCTGCAGTTCTCATCTTACATGGCTGCTGCACAAGGCCTGTAATCTGCAACAGTAAACAGAGGCAGATAAGCCTGAAGTGCATCATAGCTCAACTTGATTAACCCCTACTCCACCACTTCACCAGCACTGACAGTATAGTAGAGGGTGAAAAACAAAAAGAAGTGGGATCAGTCATCTGGCCTGCCTCCTGCCCTTCTGACTGGTGTTTTTCAAGTAACATCTATACACTCTCATACACAGCGTGGAAATAATTGTGAAACAGCCAAGTTTACCACACAGATGTAATTAAGCTTATGTTATTGTGACGTCACCACAGTCTCTAAAGAAGCTCCATATTTACAGTTCTTACTATGGATAAATTTGTGGGTAAGAGCAATGCCACACAACCAAGTAAAGGAAATAGACCACAAAGACGAAACCAAAATGCACCCCCATCACCAGGGGCTTCCCCTGAGGCAACTACAGACCCACCCCAGGCCACTGCTAAGGCCATCACGGATCTCTTGATGCCGGTGATTGATGGGCGGCTGGCAGCATTCCAGTCTTCATTAGACGTTATAGTCACCCAAGTTAATGCCCAGGGTTCAAGGCTAACAGATGTGGAGCAGAGGGTCTCTGACATGGAGGACTCTGTAAAGGAAATTTCAGAGATGCTAGAGAGCAGGAATAAGGACATTGCTGTATTGCTGGACAAGGTAGATGATCTGGAGAACAGGTCCAGACGCAATAATTTAAGGTTGGTGGGCGTCCCTGAATCGGTTCGGCAAGCTGATCTACTGAAACTCACTTCAGAATGGCTACCAGGAGCTTTGAAATTGGATCTAAAGTCGGGGCCAATTGCTATTGAAAGGGCCCACAGAGTGAGCCCACCTCGAAATGATGGAGAGGTCAGACCCAGACAAGTAATTTTTAAGGTCCTGGACTTCCAAGACGAGATCAGATTGCTGACAGCATTTAGAAAAAAATCGCTCACTTACCTACAATAACTCTAAACTGCTTTTGTTCCAAGATTACTCAGCAGCCTTGACAACAAGACGCAAAGCCTTCAATCCAGTATGCAAACTATTGGCGGAAAAAAATATTCGCTTCAGTCTACTGCATCCTGCTGTTCTACGCTTCACTACAGGGGGAAAGAATTGGACTTTTGAAGATCCTAAGTTGGCTTTAAACTACCTTCTTCAGGAAAATGGAGCTTCGCCAGCAGTCAACACAGACACTTAAATCGGAGACGTCACTGTGCTACAGTTCTGATGTTCATTCTGTTTTTCCTTTTTTTTTTCAGTGTCAGGACTGCCAGAGAGGCAGGTGACATTGCCATTAGATTAAGGTTTTTGTTTAGATGGGAAGGGGTTAGGGGGCTCTGCGTGCGTACCTTTAGTTTAGCTCTCATATGGGTTGTCGCGTTTACTCGCTGGGATGGACGTGGGAACCCAAATAGGTTGTTTATAATTTTACAATTAATTCCTCCTTCTGGAATAGGATAAATGACTAACACAGAGAGCACAAATGTGTCCACGATTAAATCGCTGTATTGGTGCTCCTGGAATGTTAACGGGTTAAACTCTCCTATTAAGAGGAAAAAAGTTTTAAATTATCTACATCGTTTAAACTGCCATATTGTCTTCTTACAGGAAACACACTGGATGAAGGGCAATCACCCATTTCTTCACAGCAGAAAATATGCCGTATGTGCAGAAGCGTCATTTACGAGAAAACAAAGAGGGGTAGCTATATTGATCAATAAGCATATTAGTCATGAAGTTCTGGAGGTTTCAGAGGACCCTATGGGGAGATTATTATTGGTGAAAGTGAAGATAGAGGGCACTATCTACAACTTAGCAAACATATATGCACCAAATATTCCTGATCCACAGTTCAGAGCCAGATTGATCGAAAGTATCACAGTTTGGGATATGACTAATTTAATTGTAGGCGGAGATTTCAATGAGGCTCACGATGGAATTTTAGACAGGTCAAGTCCCCAGCCATCTCCTCTATTGGCGCTCCATAGTGGTTTGCAATATCTCGTCAATCAATTGGGACTAATAGACACATGGCGCATGCAGCACCCAATAGATAAAGATTATACATTGTATTTCACATGTCCATGACTTGCATACACGGATTGACTATTGGCTACTAAGCCCAGCACTGATGCCACATTTACTTTCCTCCAACATCCTAGACATCTGTATTTCGGATCATGCACCGGTTACTTTTAATTTGTTATTATCTACCACAATACTACGGGAAAGAAGGTGGAGGTTTCCTTCATATTTATATCAATCTGAGGATTTCAAAGCTTCTTTACAAAACTACTGGAGCTTTTATGAGAAGGATAATCACGAGCATAGTGGGGACGCTGGTTTGTATTGGGCTGCCTCCAAGGCAGTAGTAAGAGGTCAGATAATATCATATGTCAGCCATAAGAGAAAAAAGCTCCTGGAACAAACTATATCAGCACAAAAACGTCTCACGCAGGCATATAAAGATTTTAAAAATAACAACACGGATACGACAAAACAACATTTCTTAGAGGCCAAGGAGGCGGCGGACACCTTGGCCCATGAGATGGCACTTAGTAACCTGGACTACCAGAAACATAAATACTTTAAATGGGGCAACAAACCTGGGAAATTACTAGCTTCTTTAACCAAACCCTTTAGAACCACCACTAGAATCTACAAAATTAAAAAGAAAGATGGTACCATGGTAACAAAAGATGAGGAAATAGTGGAGGAGTTCAGGGCATTCTTTGGCTCGCTGTATGAGGCGGAACCGAGGGAGGTGGACGGGGAAGCTGATTTTATCCATGGTACCGTAGCGCCCATCTTGACAGAGGAACAAAGAGTAGTACTAAACGCCCCTATAAATATTTCAGAAATAGTAAAAACTATTGGCACTCTTAAACTAGCCAAAAGCCCAGGGCCCGACGGATTTAGTAACGAATATTATAAGATCTTGGGAGCCTCTATCGGTCCTCATCTATGTGCAGTGTATAATAAGATAGTCACAGATAGAATAATTCCCGACAGGTTCAATGAGGCAAACATTATAGTATTACCTAAGCCAGGAAAAGACCCACTACAGGTGGAGGGATACAGACCCATCTCATTACTCAACTCTGATTTTAAAATCTTTACTAAAATACTAGCTGGTAGATTACAACAAGTGATTCCAGATCTTATTCTGCCCTTCCAAACGGGATTCGTGCACGGGAAATCCATCACCTATAACATCAGGACGGCTATTGGGGCTATCTCTTATAGCAGGAAGCATAGATGTACCAAACATATAGTAGTTAGCCTTGATGCGGACAAGGCCTTTGACAGGGTCTCTTGGGCCTATTTACATAATGACTTGCTATATAATGTACGTGATATTTGTCATGATGTTAGAAAATAATATACATTATGCCAGCATCACAATAGCCGAGGCTGAAACAGCCTTTATAGGCAAATATTGATAAGGTTACGGATATATGAAGGACTTCTATAGCATCTATAATGCAAGGACAGAATAGAATGATTCTTATAGAGCTTAGACCACAAGATAATATAAATAGGACTTCTGAAAAAGGCTTGGCTATATTCAATAAGGTGTATAGACAAGGTTAAGCATACCACTCATGCAACAATAGAATAAAACAAATAAGATATATTTGACCAGTAAAAATTACCTATATAGATCAAGACCCTGCTCAGACAATCAATTCTAAAGGCTAGTGCATCTAATTGGAGCATGCACACAGCACATGAGGCATAAGGTAACTAGCACATACAGAGAGAGCACAGTAAATACGTGCTGTTGCTATGTGGGCTAACCGAATAAAAATGCCAAACAACCTCTTCAGTAGCCCAGGTGTTACATGAGGTCCATACTCACACTACGTACATTATATAGCAAGTCATAATATTGTTGGTTGTACTTATTTAAAGGGTGTTATATAACATTTATCTATCTAGTACTAATTCCATATGTGCTTTGGCTTAGGGGATTTGTGTATGTTTTAAATGTTTTTAATTGTCCCTTGTGTGTTCACTCCCAGTATGGAGTTCCATATGTATCCTTATTTGTAATAAAGATTTCCTACTTTTATAATTTTTTGGTGATCCCTTTTGGGTATATTCTTTTCTTTCTTTTCTTGGCATATATAATTGTATACCCGGAGATCCCACCAGGCGGTGCCCTTCCTCCCCCTCTTCTAACCAGTATTCCCCAAAATAATGTTCTTATTTCAGACTCTCCCGTTGCTTCTACGCAAATCAGATATTAAGCTACTAAATTCATCCTTTGGAAAATTCATTTGGGGGCACAAGGGGCGTACTAGGATCAGCTTAATCAAGCTTCAATTACCAAAAGGGGCAGGGGGCATAAATCTTCCAGATCTGGGCAGATATAATCTAGCAGCAAATTTTAGATATGTGGTGGACTGGGTGCGAGGAGTACCTCACTTTGCCAATGTACAATTGGAACAACAGCTATGTTCACAAGTCTCGTTAACAGCATTGCTGCATTTAGGGAACGAGGAAATACCGAGTGAGGTTAGGGATCATCCAACACTATGGCATATTATACTAACGTGGAGGAAGGTGAGGAAACTTGGTAAAATTAACACTTCAAGTTCCCCATTTCAATCCTTTATTGGAAATCCGAGATTCCTCCAGGGTCGCCCTCCGAGGATTTATGAAACATTGTCAATGCAGGGTTGTGCTTATGCTGCAGATCTAATGGAGCCTGATTGGTCGTTGTTTTCTTACGAGAAGGCGGCACACCGATTTCCAGCTTTTGTGGGTCAGCCTTTTCTTTTTCTTCAGGCGCGTAGCTTGGCACAAAAATATCTTGTTGACAAGCCAACGGGAGATCTTGGAGGAAGTGTGGATAACTTTCTTAGGAGGGCAAGAAGCCAGGCGTCCTCAACTAGTCAGGTTTATTCAATGTTGCGTACAGTTTGGACATGGGAGGGGAAAACAACAGGTCCAGCAAAATGGAAGGTAGACATGCCAGAGTTCGAGGTAAAGGATTTTTTACAAGCCACGCTGTTGCAACGTAAATTTCTGTCGTCCAGTAGCTACACAGATATGGCCTTGATGATTCTACATAGAGCATATATTACTCCAAAAATTCAATCAAAATGGACACAAATGCCTTATACTCTTGTTCTAAATGTGGCATAAGAGACACTGACCTGTTTCAGCACTTATGGGACTGTGTTCAGATACAGGGAGTATGGAGAAGCGTTCACTCAGTCTTACAAAACACATACAATATTCAGTTTGCTCTGACACCACAGTGGGCGATTTTTAACATGTTGGAGGAGGCTCAACAAAGTCTTCCGAGAGGTACCAGGGCAATGTTAACTATTTGGGCCTCGGCCACTAGGAAAAGTATCCTACATCTCTGGGTAAATCCTGAAGCACCCTCTCTAGCGTTTATCCAAACAAAACTAATGTTCATATTCAAAATGGACTGGCTGGATGCACTGTCGAATAAGGAGAAGTTGACTAAGCGTTTCTTTGAAGCATGGTTTTTATTTATACCTAACTTGGCTACAGTGCTTAAGGATAGACTTAAATCTCAGTTTGGACAGACCTCTTGGTACCTTTTTGAACTGCTCAATGGACACATACCATTTACATAAGTTACCATTTTAAGTTGCTTCTGGTCGCATGCAGAGCGGGGGGAGGGGTGGGCGGGACTCTTTTGATTATAATGTCATCAATGAAATGCTCTTTGTATAAGAGCAGATTGTAAAAGAAATTCGGTTAAAATTTAATAAAAAGATGTTTAAAAAAAAAAAAACAAAACTCCCTTACGAGACTGTTGAACCGCTGTAGGCTTAGCAGAAAGTGCTGGAAAAGTCCAGTACAACAAGAAGGGGACTTCTCACCTAAAACTGCAACAAAGATAGAAAATGCTTGCACCCAATTATGGAATGACTTAAGGCTTGCGCTTGTCGGCATCATGATCTGACTTGTCATCCTTTCCCCCCTACCTGGGAAATCCCGAGAAGAAGGAAGGAGAGAAAAATGTCCAAATACTCCCTGTTTCAAATCTTTTCCTTCACAGAGAGAGGAAGATGGAATCCAAGGGGAGAGACCTCACAGACCAGCGCCTCCATGAAACAGACCTCTGACACTGCAGCAGCCCAACTATCCACATGATCTGCAGCCACCTTGCTACGTTTATCCACCGGTTTATTCAATAGGCCAAAAGCTTCAGACACCGCTTTAGCCACTACGGACCTAACTGACTCCATAGACAAACCCTGAAACAAAAGATTAGAAGGGGCCTGACCCTGACGATCCAGATGCTGCGGATGGAAAGATGGTACTCCAGTGGCTGGCTGCAGAGGAACCCCACCTGGAAGAGCCTGAGATCCCTGGATCCGGAGACCACACAGAAGCTCCTCCTCTGAAGAATTATCTGACTAGGTCCATACCCGGTGAGCATCCTCATACAAAGGGGGGAGTAACAAGTGCACTGAGGACACCTCCGTAAACCGCTGGTCCCGGGCTAAGCAGTGAAGCGGCAGGCCAGTTCCGTGCGGGAGGCAGGTAGGTGCACAGCCCCTAACCCCTGCCGTTACAGCAGGAAGTTCAAGCTGCTTCAGCCATGTTCCAGTGGCAGCTCCCCTGCCCATATCCTCCTTACATGGTGACTCCGCCGTCGCTGACTCCCCAACCGCTGGCCCACATTCAGCATCCCGCAATCTCCTCCTGGACGGTCGGGAACCCACACAGTCTCTCAGGCCCGCCCCGCTGACACAAGATGCTGAGTCCAAAACCTCCTGAGATGGCTTCTTTTTTTGTGTGGACTCTGGCCTGGTGAGTACCGCCGCTTCTCCTCCTCGACGGTGCAGGTGATGGGGAATACTTAGGATTAGGCCTCGGATGAGACCAAAGGTGTCGTCCTGCCGGCACTTGCAATGCCACAGCCACTTCAGCGGCGGCTCCACCAGCAGCAACAGCATGTTCTGGCAGGTGACGGGCATAGACAGCATCAGGCAGTGAAAGACCGGAACGCAGCCACTCCTCACCTCCCTCCTGACTGGCCTTCAATAATACCTCCGCAACCAACCTGTCCATTCTTTATCAAATGTCAGAGGTCAGACTGAACCTCTGACAGGAATTCTGACATAAATACCTCACATTTACTGCCAGATTACCGCTGGCCAATAACAAAATACCTAGCCAGCATGACCTTTGATTGGCCAGCTGCCATCCAACCAGCTATTACCCTTTAGCAAAACACCTTTTCCCCTGGCAACTGACATGCTGCAGATGTTCACATACATGGCAACCAAACCTAAGAGCCTGTGTTACCATGTTGTCCCCCGCTAAACGCTCAGGGAACCTCACATTACTTCAATTGTTTGCAGTGTCCTGTAAAGGAGATCAAGTTGGCGTTCTGATCACTTCCACCGATGTCAGCCAGTCCAAGGAATGATGGGAAATGTAGTATTAAGGAAGCAGAGTATTCTGAAGAAGTAATCGCTATGACAACAGAGATGGTGAAAGAACACAGGAAGGAAAGCAGAAAGCCATAAAATAACATAAAACTTGATAGCAAAGGTGTATGAAGACCTTTAAGGGCATTATCCTTCACCCTTTATGGGAAAGTTAAGAAGGGCCCTTTCACAATGCGCTCTTCCCCATATTCGGAAGCTCCGTCAAGGCTTACATCCAAATCCCCAGCAAAACAGGATTTGTACATATGGGCCAACGGGGCCATTGACAATAATGGTGCAGACGGAGTCACTATGTGCTCTGTCATGCACCATTTTAGGGTATATACGGCTACAAGAGGTGGACAACCAGACACAGTCTACTACTGTATGTCTGGGTGTCCGCCTCTTATAGGCATATAATTGAGAAAATTGTGCATGACAGAGCACACTGTAACTCCACTCACTGGTGAACACATGAGTCCCATTTTGAGGTGGGTTCAGATGTAAGCCTCTACGGGAGTACTGAATGGAGGACAAAATGCAGGTTGAAAGGAGCCTAACTGAGTCAAGGTAGTGGTCAACCTCTTTAATGAATGACAATTGTGGGCCTCAAAATTAGTAGCAAATCAATGCCAAGTGTTGATATTTCTTCCTGAGTTGCTGTCTTTTGCTGTTTCTCTTGCCGCTCTTCACTCAGTCCTTGCAGAGGCTTGGATGACTCCTGTTGACGTTTGGATCACCCCCCCTTCCTATATCTACACTTTCACTGACTGATGGCCTTAATATGCTTTGTCCATTTCACTACAATTAAAGCTGCTTGAATCAAAGACATTTTCTGTCTGATAATTACCTGCCCGTGTTTTACAATTTATTCCACCCTAATCTGGACACATGAGTGTATGGAGCATTTGTTAGCGATACCCTGCTCTTAGCTATAGTCTTCCTTCCGGATAATTAGTAAGATGACATCGGCATTGTGACATTGCAAATCAACCTCCCTGAATTATTTGTGGTTAAATGAGTTGCATACCTGACCCTTTAGGAAATATAATCTAAAAATGTGGAAGTTGCATTTTCACTGGCAAACGATTATGATCACTTAAGCACTTTGCTCAGGATTTTACCAGATCAATTACTTTTTTTTCTAGTGATCAATATGCTCAAATGGGAGGAATGCCTGTTTCTCCTGGCTTCAGTCCTAACAATCTATTAGGAATCGTACACTGTAATCAAGTCATTCTGTAATGCTCCAAATGATGTCCCCGGAGTATTCTGCAAAACAATTACAGACGCTGACAGCTCCAATACCTTATTTTCTGATTTGATGTATGATAGTACCTCAGTATAATGACTGTGTGTAGCACAAGGTACGTAAACTGGGTTTTGGTCTCTACAGCTCTCAATGTCAGAATAGTGGACTCTCGGAGAAATTAGGTTTTCATCTGACACGTTACGTTCATATGGGAACTTGTGGCTATAGTGTTTTCTTAGACATTCGTATGCTGTGTTAACTTGTCCTGCCACCACTCAGGGGATATCTCACTTGGTGTTTTGGTTGTTTTTTAAGAAACCAGCTCTATATGATTGTAGGTGAGTGAATTTTAGTTGACCTTAAAATAAGGATCTCAGGTCTGATTCCTCAAAATACTTACATAAAAAAACAGACTTAAAACACTTTGAAGTTGCAAAATTTTTCCACAACACAGAGTTGTAAAAAAATAAAAATTGCGACTTTTGGCGTTTTCATGCCAGTTCTAAGCAGCTCTGTTAAAATGGAGTCAGAAGGAGAGGGAGGAAGGACCCCGCACCAATTCCAAAATAATAAAATTCAAAAACTTGTCTTTCATCTTCTGGTGTTAGAGACAAAATTCAAGCATACCTTAGCTCAAATAAATTCCCTCCTCTGTCACCTGATTCTCTGTCAGATCTGGAGAGGGATTTCACCTTGGAGGAGGTGTCTGCAGTCATTAAAAATACTAAACCAGGCAAAAGCCCGGGACCTTACGGATTCACTTCTGGCTTTTATAAGCTTTTGGTG
This sequence comes from Anomaloglossus baeobatrachus, assembly GCF_048569485.1. Taxonomy (NCBI): domain Eukaryota; kingdom Metazoa; phylum Chordata; class Amphibia; order Anura; family Aromobatidae; genus Anomaloglossus; species Anomaloglossus baeobatrachus. The sequence goes on along the minus strand of NC_134353.1, from coordinate 572,612,402 downwards.
GATCCCCTGAGTATTCCTTTTCTCTCTCTTTGCAACTATATTTCAGCTGGTGGTTCCTTCCCTTCCCAAGCACTTAAAGCACATATCTCTGTCATTTTAAAACCCGGAAAGGACCCCTCGATGTGCAGCAGTTATCGTCCAATCTCCCTCATAAATACAGACATTAAGTTGTTCTCTAAGTTGATAGCCAATAGACTGCGGGCGCTTCTTCCAACAGTGATTGATCCTGACCAGGTGGGCTTTGTTATGGGTAGGGAGGCTAGGGACAATATCATTAAAACAGTGTCCCTTATGGAAAGGGCGGGAGGGTTGGCCTCCCCCATATGCATCGTCAATAGATGCTGAAAAAGCGTTTGACAGGGTGCACTGGGGATTCCTGTTCCAGGCTCTCCGCCATATTGGGCTTCAAGACGTGATGTTAAATAGGGTCTCTGCTCTTTATGACTCCCCGATGGCTCAGGTTAAAGTAAATGGTACACTGTCTCCCCCTTTTCAGATCAATAGTGGCACACGACAGGGTTGCCCACTTTCGCCCTTGCTTTATGTCATCTGTATGGAATTTTTAGCAACAGCCATAAGAAACAATCCCTCAATTAAAGGAGTCCCCATGAAGAATTCAGAATATAAACTTTCATTGTTCGCAGACGATCTTCTCTTGTACGTCACCTCCCCATTAACTAGCCTCCCTAATATCTTGTTAGAGTTACGCGAATATGGGCATTTAAGTATTTTTAAAATAAACTCATAAATCAGAGATGCTAAACATAAACTTGCCCCAAAATCTTGTTACCCGCCTATAGGCGTCCTTCCCCTTTAAATGGCAACCAGTATCTCTCACCTATCTCTGAGTCAAACTCTCCCCAGATGTGACGAGCCTTTACTCCTTGAACTTCGCCCCAGCTCTGAGCTCAGCCGAGCGGGACCTTGAGAGGTGGAGCAATATTTCATTGTTTTGCTTTTTTGTAATGATTATTATATATGAATCCAAAAACTATATACTTTTTTCATATTCTCTCATTAATCATTACCCTTGCGGGAACCTACCTAGAGCGCATGTGCTCCCATGGTGTAACATCATTCCCTGAGCTCGCGGCGTACATGGTTGCTAGGGCTCCATACCAGTGATTAGCACCGCGGACTCGGGAATATTTTACTGACCGGAACACTATTGGGATCCATGCGCCGCATGTGGAGTTGATTTCTCGTAATGGATGGGGTATTTAAGACCCATTCCCTCTACCCTGCACATACGCCCCCTGAGGAAAAATACATTGAAACGTACGTCGGGGTAGAGACACAGCACTGCACTTTAGGTAATTACCATTGCTCTGTAGCACGTTCGCACTTTTAATTTAATTTTTGGCTGCTCGTTTGCCTTTTTAAATTGGATATTCTGCCGTTTTTTCCTTGCACAGCACATGCACCTTGGTCTGATCCACTGTTATTTGCACACTGCACCTTACTACGTGGAAGACCTTGCAACAATTACTGTGTTAATTTCACCATACTATGAAGAAAAAGACATGGATCGCACATCCCAAAAATACAATGATCTAAAGCCGCTTAGGCAAAAATTAAATAGAACATGAGGTTCTTTTGTTACCATTCTGATCAGATTGTATTAAGCCCACTGCCACGTCACGGCAAACCTCTTGAGTGGGTCCCTAACCTGACCTTTTTGTGTGGCACCGTGCACTGACCACCGCCGCAGCGACAAAGCGCCAGCAGGGCGGGCGACCTGGTGCCTCACAGCACCCATGCTGCAAGGCAAAGCCCCCAAGGCTCCAGGCCGCGCCGCCCCACTGACACCACACCACCACAACAGCAGCCACCACACAGCACCAGCACACAGTGAGAGGAGCTGTGCACTCACCTCCCACTGGCTCCCATATGTGAACTGGGAGCAAAAAGAAGGCTGACCCCTCTTGCAGTCTCCTGCTGATTAAAATTTATATCAGTCTATCCCCCTCTTTTTTTTTGCTTGGATCTGCACTCTCCCCATTTGGCACAGGTGATTTTAATCAGCAGGAGACTGCAAGAGGGGTCAGCCTTCTTTTTGCTCCCAGTTCACATATGGGAGCCAGTGGGAGGTGTGTGCACAGCTCCTCTCACTGTGTGCTGTTGCTGTGTGGTGGCTGCTGTTGTGGTGGTGTGGTGTCGGTGGGGCGGCGCGGCCTGGAGCCTTGGGGGCTTTGCCCTGCAGCATGGGTGCTGTGAGGCACCAGGTCGCCCGCCCTGCTGGCGCTTTGTCGCTGCGGCGGTGGTCGGTACGCGGTGCCACGCAAAAAGGTCAGGTTAGGGACCCACTCAAGAGGTTTGCCATGACGTGGCAGTGGGCTTAATACAATCTGATCAGAATGGTAACAAAAGAACCTCATGTTCTATTTAATTTTTTGCCTAGCGGCTTTAGATCATTGTATTTTTGGGATGTGCGATCCATGTCTTTTTCTTCATAGTATGGTATTTATATCAGTCTATCCCCCTCTTTTTTTTTTGCTTGGATCTGCACTCTCCCCATTTGGCACAGGTGATTTTAATCAGCAGGAGACTGCAAGAGGGGTCAGCCTTCTTTTTGCTCCCAGTTCACATATGGGAGCCAGTGGGAGGTGAGTGCACAGCTCCTCTCACTGTGTGCTGTTGCTGTGTGATGGCTGCTGTTGTGGTAGTGTGGTGTCGGTGGGGCGGCGCGGCCTGGAGCCTTGGGGGCTTTGCCTTGCAGCATGGGTGCTGTGAGGCACCAGGTTGCCCGCCCTGCTGGCGCTTTGTCGCTGCGGCGGTGGTCGGTACGCGGTGCCACGCAAAAAGGTCAGGTTAGGGACCCACTCAAGAGGTTTGCCGTGATGTGGCAGTGGGCTTAATACAATCTGATCAGAATGGTAACAAAAGAACCTCATGTTCTATTTCATTTTTTGCCTAGCGGCTTTAGATCATTGTATTTTTGGGATGTGCGATCCATGTCTTTTTCTTCATAGTATGGTGTTAATTTCACCTGTGCTCCTTCACTATTTATGCGGCTTTCTGCTAAATTATTAGGCGGTTTATTTATTTGTTTCCATATGATCCATGATTAGTTGATTTTTTTTCACTCAGTCAGTATATACCTTTTTGATCCAGACATCTAGGAGTTTTTTCAGTGCTATTTTTGATGATATCCGGGAGATTTTTTGCAAGTCAGCACTATGCACTTTATTTACACGTTTTTTATAAAATACATTAGTACTGTTTAGTACTTGCCACTTTATGTTTCAGTTTTGTGCCATTGTAGCTCATTGCTCACCAATCTATTATTGTGAATTCAGAGAGTCATTAATATTTTACACCAGTCACTTTGTGCCTTTTTTATAATTTTTTTTTTTTACACTGATTTTGCCTGTTGTAGCGTTTTTTGACTATTGTGTCTTTTTATATTTATTTTTATTTTTTCACTTTTTTAGACTGCACATACACCTTGTAAGAATTGGCTAGCAGGCCTTTTACTGGATTGATACATATTCCCAATATTATTATCTTTTATTCATACAGTCTCAATATCCCTCTCATATTACACATCCTTATTCCCTGGATACATTAGTTTCACTGTCAAAATTTTTTTAAGATAATCTAGTATGTTTTTTTCAAAATGATATAGAATGAAACAAATATATATTTTTTTGTTTTTTATCTTTATTACAACAAACAAGTCGGCTCCATATGTAATTGTGTGCACTAATTATTGTTATATTGCTTATATATCGTCCCTCGTGTTTTGAAGTACCATTACTATTATTATTTTATGAATTTTGACATGCATGCTTTTATAATTATTCAATAAACTATTTTTTTATATTGAAATCACTGTTTTTCTTGTTGAGTATTTTTTTACTCCACAAATGTCTTGAATTTTGTTTACAGTGAATACTTGTTTCAGACCTTGTTGTTAATTTATAAAATTTTTTATATGTTTTTTTAGGCTATAAGGAAAACTCACTTATCCCAATATATACAGTTAGGTCCAGAAATATTTGGACAGTGACACAATTTTCGCGAGTTGGGCTCTGCATGCCACCACATTGGATTTGAAATGAAACCTCTACAACAGAATTCAAGTGCAGATTGTAACGTTTAATTTGAAGGTTTGAACAAAAATATCTGATAGAAATTGTAGGAATTGTACACATTTCTTTACAAACACTCCACATTTTAGGAGGTCAAAAGTAATTGGACAAATAAACCAAACCCAAAAAAAAAATTTTTATTTTCAATATTTTGTTACGAATCCTTTGGAGGCAATCACTGCCTTAAGTCTGGAACCCATGGACATCACCAAACGCTGGGTTTCCTCCTTCTTAATGCTTTGCCAGGCCTTTACAGCCGCAGCCTTCAGGTCTTGCTTGTTTGTGGGTCTTTCCATCTTAAGTCTGGATTTGAGCAAGTGAAATGCATGCTCAATTGGGTTAAGATCTGGTGATTGACTTGGCCATTGCAGAATGTTCCACTTTTTTGCACTCATGAACTCCTGGGTAGCTTTGGCTGTATACTTGGGGTCATTGTCCATCTGTACTATGAAGCGCCGTCCGATCAACTTTGCGGCATTTGGCTGAATCTGGGCTGAAAGTATATCCCGGTACACTTCAGAATTCATCCGGCTACTCTTGTCTGCTGTTATGTCATCAATAAACACAAGTGACCCAGTGCCATTGAAAGCCATGCATGCCCATGCCATCACGTTGCCTCCACCATGTTTTACAGAGGATGTGGTGTGCCTTGGATCATGTGCCGTTCCCTTTCTTCTCCAAACTTTTTTCTTCCCATCATTCTGGTACAGGTTGATCTTGGTCTCATCTGTCCATAGAATACTTTTCCAGAACTGAGCTGGCTTCATGAGGTGTTTTTCAGCAAATTTAACTGTGGCCTGTCTATTTTTGGAATTGATGAATGGTTTGCATCTAGATGTGAACCCTTTGTATTTACTTTCATGGAGTCTTCTCTTTACTGTTGACTTAGAGACAGATACACCTACTTCACTGAGAGTGTTCTGGACTTCAGTTGATGTTGTGAACGGGTTCTTCTTCACCAAAGAAAGTATGTGGCGATCATCCACCACTGTTGTCATCCGTGGACGCCCAGGCCTTTTTGAGTTCCCAAGCTCATCAGTCAATTCCTTTTTTCTCAGAATGTACCCGACTGTTGATTTTGCTACTCCAAGCATGTCTGCTATCTCTCTGATGGATTTATTCTTTTTTTTCAACCTCAGGATGTTCTGCTTCACCTCAATTGAGAGTTCCTTAGACCGCATGTTGTCTGGTCACAGCAACAGCTTCCAAATGCAAAACCACACACCTGTAATCAACCCCAGACCTTTTAACTACTTCAATGATTACAGGTTAACGAGGGAGACGGCTTCAGAGTTAATTCCAGCCCTTAGAGTCCCTTGTCCAATTACTTTTGGTCCCTTGAAAAAGAGGAGGCTATGCATTACAGAGCTATGATTCCTAAACCCTTTCTCCGATTTGGATGTGAAAACTCTCATATTGCAGCTGGGAGTGTGCACTTTCAGCCCATATTATATATATAATTGTATTTCTGAACATATTTTTGTAAACAGCTAAAATAACAAAACTTGTGTCACTGTCCAAATATTTCTGGACCTAACTGTATGACTAATCCAATGGGGAAAAAAACCCACTATGTATGTTGCAGGTAGTTAATGGCCCCTATTCAGGGGTTCGGACTAAAATGAACTTATTTGGGTCCCTGAACTTCTTATTTGCAAAAATATGTAATGACAAACTAATATACAGTGCTGGCCAAAAGTATTGGCACCCCTGCAATTCTGTCAGATAATACTCAGTTTCTTCTTGAAAATGATTGCAATCACAAATTCTTTGGTATTATTATCTTCATTTATTTTGCTTGCAATGAAAAAACACAAGAGAATTAAAACAAAAATCAAATCATTGATCATTTCACACAAAACTACAAAAATGGGCCAGACAAAAGTATTGGCACCCTTAGCCTAATACTTGGTTGCACAACCTTTAGCCAAAATAACTGCGAACAACTGCTTCCGGTAATCATCAATGAGTTTCTTACAATGCTCTGCTGGAATTTTAGACCATTCTTCTTTGGCAAACTGCTCCAGGTCCCTGAGATTTGAAGGGTGCCTTCTCCAAACTGCCATTTTGAGATCTCTCCACAGGTGTTCTATGGGATTCAGGTCTGGACTCATTGCTGGCCACTTTAGCAGTCTCCAGTGCTTTCTATCAAACCATTTTCTAGTGCTTTTTGAAGTGTGTTTTGGGTCATTGTCCTGCTGGAAGACCCATGACCTCTGAGGAAGACCCCGCTTTCTCACACTGGGCCCTACATTATGCTGCAAAATTTCTTGGTAGTCTTCAGACTTTATAATGCCATGCACACGGTCAAGCAGTCCAGTGCCAGAGGCAGCAAAGCAACTCCAAAACATCAGGGAAACCTCCGCCATGTTTGACTGTAGGGACCGTGTTCTTATCTTTGAATGCCTCTTTTTTTTCCTATAAACTATGTTGATGGCTTTTCCCAAAAAGCTCTACTTTTGTCTCATCTGACCAGAGAACATTATTCCAAAACATTTTAGGCTTTCTCAGGTAAATTTTGGCAAACTCCAGCCTGGCTTTTTTATGTCTCGGGGTAAGAAGTTGGGTCTTCCTGGGTATCCTACCATACAGTCCCTTTTCATTCAGACACCAACGGATAGTAGGGGTTGACACTGTTGTACCCTCGGACTGCAGGGCAGCTTGAACTTGTTTGGATGTTAGTCGAGGTTCTTTATCCACCATCCGCACAATCTTGCGTTGAAATCTCTCAATTTTTCTTTTCCTTCCACATCTAGGGAGTTTAGCCACAGTGCCATGGGCTTTAAACTTCTTGATGACACTGCGCACCATAGACACAGGAACTTTCAGGTCTTTGGAGATAGACTTGTAGCCTTGAAATTGCTCATGCTTCCTCACAATTTGGATTCTCAAGTCCTCAGACAGTTCTTTGGTCTTTTTTCTTTTCTCCATGCTCAATGTGGTACACACAAGGACACAGGACAGAGGTTGAGTCAACTTTAATCCATGTCAACTGGCTGCAAGTGTGATTTAGTTATTGCCCACACCTGTTAGGTGCCACAGGTAAGTTACAGGTGCTGTTAATTACACAAATTAGAGAGACATCACATGATTTTTCAAACAGTGCCAATACTTTTGTCCACCCCCTTTTTTGTTTGGTGTGGAATTATATCCAATTTGGATTTATGATAATTTTTTTAGTTTTTTTCATTGAAGACAAATTATATGAAGATAATAATACCAAAGAATTTGTGATTGCAATCATTTTCAAGAAGAAACGGAGTATTATCTGACAGAATTGCAGGGGTGCCAATACTTTTGGCCAGCACTGTACATATGGCAGAAACAGCTCAAAAGCTGGATGTAAATATTGAGGAAAAATATATATACGATATGGTGATACATGTGTAAAAATAATAAAAGGTGTTTGTATGTATGGAAAGAATATTCATCAGGAATTTAGTAATAATAAGAGAAAAGGGGGGATTATATATGTATTTATGCATGAAAGAGGTGCATGCAAACATAGACCCAGTCCAAAATTTTCATTATAAATGTTTGCATTTTTTGCTTATACATTGCACCCCATTATTCAAGAAGAAGGAGAGAAAGTTAATATTACCTCACATAATGTAATTTCAGCCATTTGGCTGTCTTGTGTCCAGGCATGTAATAGATCGCGGAACCAATCCATACCTCTTGGAGGCCTGTTCACATGCTCGAAACCGTACCTGCAACCCGCAGGGAGGAAAAATCACCATTATGATGCTCCTGAAAATGCTTACTAAGACCCGAGGTTGAACGGTTTTTCTTATTAATGTTGGATTCATGTGTAGCTGACATAGATGGTAGATTGGTTACACCCAAGGCTACCTCAATTAGTATGTCTAAAAACAATTTTTAATGAAATAGATTAAAACAATTTAGAATTCCACCTGTGAAATGTGACACACACAAAACATCCCAGGACCATGATACAGCCTCAATAGTATTCACCTATGGAACACAACGGTTGTTCCAATTTTATATCACTCTCATGGGATTCAACAGTTAGAAAGATCTCTAAATGACCCTCCTTCTCTCTTTCCTCTACCTGCCAATGGAGATATAACCAAGGTTACACGCACCCTAACGGTAAAAAGGTGCCCCCATTCCTTGGCGGCTTTCCCTCCTATGATATCCCTATACTCCCTTCTTATCGGGTAGTCTGAGGGGCTATACCATCAAATAGTGAGGGAATATAGAAAATAGTATACACTTATCTGAGATAATTCAGGTCAAAAATTTGTTAGCGTTTGTTTCTCCCTTGAGGTGAAGGTGTCCCGGCTTTCATGGTCCTCAACCCAATACTATAAAATCAAAAAGTCTCGACGCGTTTCTCCCCATTACATCCACTGGGGTACATCAGGAGAAGATATTTAATAAGGGGCCCAATCGCCTGTGGAATAAATATATATCAACATAACCCCAAATCCAAACCACATGAATTGTCTATAAGATAATGAAAAAGGCAGCAATTAACATACCAGAGAGTTTTCAGAGGGCTACTTGTTCTGCAGCACGCACCTTCTCTGAAGGGTTATGCCTTATGTGGCTATGGGAGAGTGCACTCATTATTGTTATTGGGAGAGTATTTGCTCCCCAGGCGACCGTGCCGACTTTCCTCTATTAGTCTCGGATCCCCTGCTTTAAAGTGAATGATGCAGAGAGGGGGACGGAGATTTTCTCCATAGCTGGGAGTCTGCAAACTACAGTCTGGTGAGGATGTGCTTACTGGAGGTAATGGGAGTGTGTTTGCAATATAGGCGATCATGCCGTTTTACTCCTATTAGTCCTGGATCCTTTGTTTGTGAATGAATGATGCGGAGGGGGGCGGAGCCTTGCTCCGTATGTGGGATTATGTAAATTGTGCGGTCATGTGCCCTTTTGATGTTTTACGCCCATTTAGATTTTGTCAGCTGGAAGGCTTGTTTGCTGCACGTCATTTCCGGACCTTGCACGCTGGGCGTGCATATGGTAATAAGGTGACCTGGCTTATGCGATCATGTGACTTTGATAGGTCACATGGGTTTGTTTACATCCGGCAAGGGCCGAGATTTCCCGGCCTGGTAATTGGCTTATAATGATAAACCTCCAGGGTTTCCAAGGAGATGTAGGCGTCGCTGGGGTTAATCACCTAACCAATCAGTTTTACATGGGGGGCATTTAACTGTGAGCAGCTACAGAGCAGGTCAACCATGCGATACATCTGCATGGAGAGGTGCGTGCTGCAGAACAAGTAGCCCTCTGAAAACTCTCTGGTATGTTAATTGCTGCCTTTTTCATTATCTTATAGACAATTCATGTGGTTTGGATTTGGGGTTATGTTGATATATATTTATTCCACAGGCGATTGGGCCCCTTATTAAATATCGTCTCCTGATGAACCCCAGTGGATGTAATGGGGAGAAACGCGTCGAGACTTTTTGATTTTATAGTATTGGGTTGAGGACCATGAAAGCCGGGACACCTTCACCTCAAGGGAGAAACAAACGCTAACGAATTTTTGACATGAATTATCTCAGATAAGTGTATACTATTTTCTATATTCCCTCACTATTTGATGGTATAGCCCCTCAGACTACCCGATAAGAAGGGAGTATAGGGATATCATAGGAGGGAAAGCCGCCGAGGAATGGGGGCACCTTTTTACCGTTAGGGTACGTGTAACCTTGGTTATATCTCCATTGGCAGGTAGAGGAAAGAGAGAAGGAGGGTCATTTAGAGATCTTTCTAACTGTTGAATCCCATGAGAGTGATATAAAATTGGAACAACCGTTGTGTTCCATAGGTGAATACTATTGAGGCTGTATCATGGTCCTGGGATGTTTTGTGTGTGTCACATTTCACAGGTGGAATTCTAAATTGTTTTAATCTATTTCATTAAAAATTGTTTTTAGACATACTAATTGAGGTAGCCTTGGGTGTAACTAATTGATATACTACCTTTAAACTGTTTTCTAAGTGTAAAATTCATACATGGTAGATTGGTATGCTCAGAAATACATCCAATATAATTTTTATCACATATTAAACAAGAGGTTCTGTAGATGATGTGTGGTGGAGCAATTGATAAATGTAGGAACTTTGTAAGAATAATCATTACCAATGGGAAAAACTTGTGTTTTGTCCATATACCTGCACAAATTGCAACGCTGCGATCCACATTTGTAGGAGCGTTTCACACTGAGCCATGTTCCTGTGTTATCTTTGGAGGAAAAAAAGCTGGGGGAAACTTGGTTTCCAATCGTCCTTGCTTTTTTGGCAACGATGTTAACCCCATTTGATAATATATGGGCAAGGTCGGCATCCTGATAAAGAAGAGGAATAAAGCGCAAAAAGGCTACCTTTATCCTGTCAAAAGCCTTGCTGTACGAAGTGGAAAAGGTGATTTGATTGGACTTTTTATCAAATTTGTTTTTATCCTGTAATAATTCCAGGCAAGATTTGCCATTGGCAATATTCAAGGCTCTGTTTAAAGATTTATTAGTTTAGCCTTTTTTTGCAATCAGATTTGCATATTTTTTATTTCCAAGTTATAAGCCACTGTTAAAATGGGCAGGACTGGGGAAGGGATAGGGCACATCCATGTCCAATCATCAAATTCTTAGAAACCGGCTGTGTTTGTTACGCCAGAAATATTACTCTTTACTCAACTAAAGTAACATTTTTGCGAGGCCCACGTTACTGATAAGATGCATTATATTTATTACTCTCTTAAAAGGGAGCCTGTCAGGTGCAATATGCACCCAGATCCGCGAACATTTCTGGGTGCATAATTTTAATAACTGTCCCTGTATATACTAACATAGATAAAGAGATCTTTAGAAAAGGTATTTCTAAAGATCTGCTATTATATGCTAATAAGCACAGGCGTTAGTTCCTGCGCTCATTCCGCCCTCTTAGCACGCCTACAGTGGAGTGCTAACATGCTAATCAGTTCCCATTGCCCAGCGTCATCATCGATGACACGCGTACCTGTGTCTGTTGTGACTGCTTCAGAACACCGGGCTTAGGGTCAGTGCGCATGGATCAGCATGCCCCACATTTCCGGTCATGCGCACTATGAAGCTGGGTGTATGTGTCCCGGCTTCAGAGAGGTCTAGCATGCATGACAGGAAGTACCGAGACTTCTGATCCATGCGCACTGACCCTAAGCTTGGCATCTGAGGCGGTGCAACGGACACAGGTACGCACGTCAATGCCCATAATGACGCTGGGCTATGGGCATTGAATAGCATGGCAGCACGTCTCTGTGAGCGTGCTAACATGCTAAGAGGGCAAAATGAGAGCAGGAACTAACGCCCTTGCAACTTGTTCCTGCGCTCATTAGCATATCATAAAGGATTTTTCTAAACATCTCTTTGTTTGCTACTAGATGCTGGGACAGTTAGGCAGGGATTAGAGATATGAACCCAGAACTGCTCGTGGTTCTGGGTGCATATTGCACCTGACAGGTTCACTTTAACAAATTTGATGTAGCCAACTCCTGCACGCTCCTCATTAAGATGAAACTCCAGTCTTAATGAATTGTGGCAATTATCCTTTCCATCACATACTCGTAGTGGTTTATAAAGCCATAACAACAGCTGAATTCCTGAACATCGGAATCTATTCTTTGCCCAAAGAAAATGTCTCTTCCTTAGCCAACTTTTGGGAAGTTCAAAAAATACATCCTCAGAGGACACTTGATTCACAAGTTCCCATAAAAATGTAATATTTGGAGTCCACCATTTTTTTTATACTATGTACTTAGCTGTTAGACCCAGCCAGCACTCAAATATGGCAACAGAGTACAAGCGCGACCATTCAGAATTTCAGTTCCCGTCCTCCCCTTAACACTAAAAGTCCCAGAAATTTCGAGCTCCCCCCTGAAGTCCCGAAAGAGGGTCAAATGACCCTTAAGGCCCCTTTACACACTGAGACTTTCTAGCGATCCCACCAGCGATCCCAACCTGGCCGGGATCGCTACAAAGTCTCTGGTGAGTCGCTGGTGAGCGGTCAAACAGGCAGACCTGTGCAACTACGCAGCAGCGATGCGGACCTGCAGAACGACCTAGCTGGTCATTGGGGACGTTTCAAATCAGCTATTTGAAAGGGAAGTCGCTAACAAAGTCGTTGTAACGGTGTCAAACACAACGATGCATGCTGCGCAGCGGGAAACAAAGGACCAAAAAAATGGTCTTGAAAGATTTGTAGCAATCAGCGACCTCACAGCGGGGGCCAGGTCGCTGATGCATTTCACACACTGCAATGTCGCTGGGGAGGTCGCTATTACATCACAAAACCGGTGACGTTACAGCGATGTCGTTAGCGATGTTGCAGTGTGTAAAGGGGCCTTTAGTCCAAACTGAATAGAACTAACTAGAAACTAAATGGCTAAACTCAATGGAAAACAACAACCTCCTGTGGTGCGACAGTAATTGCCTTAATTACAAAACAAAAGACGGGGATTATATGAAGTTAGCTAAAATCCTTCAGGTCATTCGACCAGTCTCTGGGTTCCAAAGGTAGAAATGTTAAATGACCCCTCTCTGGGACTTCTAGTGTTAATGAATCTTTAGGGCATCTTCACACTACGTTATTTGGTATAAATAAAAAAAAAGAAAAATCCAAGGGAGGCATATATAACTGAAACTTGAATTACACACAGATTAATTGCAGAAATCAAATTGATTGCATCCACATCTTTCCAGCATGGAATCCTATATAGAGAAGACGACAGAAAGCTCATTACTCCATATGGATATTTCCCTGAGCCTGTTAATGAGGTATAAAATACTCCATTCACATGAATTGTTGAAAACAAATGTCACTGGAAGTTGTCAGGATTTAGGATCAAGTCCAGGTCTAAATTCTGACAGAATCCTCAGCTTCCAGCAAATTGCAGAAAGACATCAGCATTTTCCTAAGTCAAGATTATTTACTGATGTATTTTAGGTAACTTTGAATAAAGTTCAATGTTTTAGTTTATCACAAACTTTTTTTTTTTCTTCTTCAAACATTGACACTTAAAAACAGTTTGTGATACACTGAAAAGTTGCACTTTAGTCCTTTAGACTAGTGAACCCATATGTTCAATCACCAAAATCAGGCTTCCCTATTCAATTTGTGGCATTCCCTAGACAAGAGGACACTATAACGAGTATGACCGATCTGAAGTGATGGATGGAGCCAGACTGTAAAAGTCCGGATCTGCGCGGTTTGAAAAGTATCTTGGGGCCGTGCCTGGAGTTCTCAGGGAACGCCAGCTAATAATATGGATCCGGCAATTCTGGAAATAACAAAAAATAAATAAATAAATAAAGGAATAATAAAATTAAGCAAGCGCGCTATACTTATAGAGTCTCCGGCGTGGCTGTAACTGTTTCTGGGCTGCTCATTCTTCTTCCGGGGCCGCACATTAACTCATACCGCATGCAATTTTTTTGCCAGGAGGTATAGCTTGGATGCAGGAATATGGTGTAAAAATGTCATCACCAAAATTGCATCTCTTGGCCCAAAAATGCAAAAAAAACACCCAGTTTTCACACCATGTCATTGTGGTTTTCTGCCAGGAGGTGCAAATTTGGTGCAGACATTTCAGCACCAAATTTGCACGTCCTGGCAGAATACCTCACTGAAACGGTGTCAAAACCGTTTTTTTGGGCCAAGAGATGCAAATGTAGCAGAGCTGGAATGGTCATGGGACTTCGTGTGGATTACGCTGGACCTGTTTTAGGTCAGTTGGGATTGCCTAAATTATTTATATTTGGCCAAATACCAGAATAATGAGAGAGAGAGAATGAAAGGCAGTTTTATTACTTTCTGCAAAGTCAAAAGTGGACATACATTTCATTAGTATTTGGTACCATTGCCCTTAAACTGTATAACTTGCGTCAAACATTTTGGAGATCCTTCCACAAGATTCTCACAATAGTTGGTAGGAATTTGGGCTCATTCCTCCTGACAGAACTGGTGTAACTGAGCCATGTTTGTAGGTCGTCTTGCTCGCACCTGCCTTTTCAGCTTTGCCTGTAAATTTTCAATGGAATTGAGATCAGGGTTTTGTGATGGCAACTCGAAGACATTGACTTTGTTATTCTTAAGTCACTTTGTAACCAGTTTGGAAGTATGCTTCAGGTCATTGTCCATTTGGAAGATCCATTTCCGCTAAAGCGTTAGGTCCTAACCTGATGTTGCTTCATTATTGCCACATAATCTTAAGACATCTCCTTTCCTCAGGATGCCTTCTATTTCACAAAGTGCACCAGTTTCACTTGCAGCAAAACAACCCCACAACATGATGCTGCCACCCCCTTGTTTCACAGTTGGGATGGGGTTCCTAGGCTTCAAAGCAAGTCCTTTATTCCTCCAAACGTAATAATTGTCATTATGGCCAAACAGTTCAATTTTAGTTTTGTCAGATCACAGGACATGTCTCCAAAAACTAACGTCTATGTTCCTGTCTGCATTTGCAAACACTAATCTTGCTTTTTTATGTTACTTTTGGAGTAATGGCTTCTTCCTGGCAGAGTGGCCTTTCAGCCCATGTTGATACAGTACTCGTTTCACTGTGGATAATGACACAATCTTACCAGCTTCCGCCAGCATCTTCATAAGGGCTTTTCCTTTTGTTCTTGGGTTGATATATACGTCTGACCAAAGCACGTTCATTTCTGGTACGCAGAACCCGACTTCTTCCTGAGCAGTATGCTAGCTGGACATTCCCATCATGTTTGTACTTGCATATTATTGTTTGTAGAGATGAACGAAGCACCTTCGTGTATCTGAAAATTGTACCTAAGGATGAACTAGACTTGTGCAAGTCCACAATTCTCGTCCTGACATCCTGGCTGACTTCTTTTGACTTTCCAATGATGCTACACAAAGAAGCAGTGTGTTTTAGGTGTGCATTAAAATACATCCACAGGTGTGTCTCTAATTATCTCAGATGTTGCCAATAAACCTATCAGAAGTTCCCAAACACGATCATTATATAGGCTGTTCCATATTGTTTGATGGCATAGTACTCTTAAGGGAGCTTTACACGGTAGCGATATCGCTAGCAATGTGTAGCGATAGCGAGCGTGTAAGTACCCGCCCCCGTCGCGCATGCGATTGTTTGTGATCGCTGCCGTAGCGAACATTATCGCTACGGCAGCGTCACACATACTTACCTGGTCAGCGTCGTCGCTGTGACTGCCGAACAATCCCTCCTTCAAAAGGGAGGGACGTTCGGCATCACAGCGACGTCACCGCAACGTCACTAAGCGGCCGGCCAATCAAAGCGGAGGGGCGGAGATGAGCAGGACATAACATCCCGCCCACCTCCTTCCTTCCGCATTGTGGCCGGCGGCAGGTAAGGAGACGTTCCTCGCTCCTGCGGTGTCACACACAGCGATGTGTGCTGCCGCAGGAGCGACGAACCACAACGAAAAACAACCCTTACCGATTTTTGACTTTGGGACGACCTCTCCATGGTGAACGATTTTCACCATTTTTGAGGTCGTTTAAGGTCGCTGGTCAGTGTCACACGCTGCGATATCGTTAATGATGCCGGATGTGCGTCACTAACAACTTGACCCCGACGACAAAACATTAACGATATCGTAGCGTGTAAAGCCCCCTTTAGTGTATGTAAAGTTTTCAGAAAGTAATAAAAATTCCTTAAAACATTCTCTCGCTCTCATTATTCTGGAATTTGGCAAATATAATTTTGATAATCCTAATTGACCTAAAATGGAAAAGGTTTATTCTTATTTCATGTCAGATAGCGAAAAAAACACGCATACGTCTTTTTAGATAGTGTATGTAAGCCTCTGGTTTCAACTGTACATATTAGTAAGGGAGGGTCTCATAGATGTCTCCTATTACTAATCTATGGCCTAGTGGCAGCTGTGGATTGTTACTAACTCCTTATTTCCCCAATTGCGACCATGCAAGTGCAATAGGGAAAAGCTGAGTAAAGTTCCGGAATGGTCACATCTAATGGATGTGACAATCCTGGACGGCTACAGGCTGCTATTTCTAGGCTGGGGGAGGGGCAATAAGCATGGGTCTCCCCAATCTAAGCATACCAGCCCATAGCTGTGGGACTTTATCATGGCTGGGTATCAAAACTGGGGGGACAGCATGCCGTTTTAAAATTATTCAATTAAATTATACATAAAAAAAAAAAAAAGCTGCATGTGGTTCCTCTTATTTTGATAAACATCCGAGATAAGTGCATGCCCGGGGGCTGCAGCATTCTTTATCTGCGTATCATAATACGAGTGGACCCTATGACAATTTATTTATTTTTATACCCCTAGTGTGACCCGCAGACATGGTCTGTGATTGCAAGCAATCAGACGCTGTCACACAGGCTGGGGGTCTTCCTGACTGCAACCAATCATAAGGCCCAGTCACACTAAACTTACCAGCGATCCCAACAACGATCCAACCTGATAGGGATCGCTGGTAAGTTGCTAGGAGGTTGCTGGTGAGATGTCACACTGCGACGCTCCAGCGATCCCACCAGCAACCTGACCTGGCAGGGATCGCTGGAGCGTGGCTACAAGAGTTGCTGGTGAGCTCACCAGCAACCAGTGACCAGCCCCCAGCCCCGTGTGGAAGTGATGCTGCGCTTGGTAACTAAGGTAAATATCGGGTAACCAACCCGATATTTACCTTGGTTACCAGCGCACACCGCTTAGCGCTGGCTCCCTGCTCTCCTAGCTACAGTACACATGGGGTTAATTACCCGATGTGTACTGCAGCTACATGTGCACAGAGCAGGAGCTGGCACTGACAGTGAGAGCGGCGGACGCTGGTAACGAAGGTAAATATCGGGTAACCAAGGTAAAGGCTTCTTGGTTACCCGATGTTTACTGTGGTTACCAGAGTCCGCAGAAGCCGGCTCCTGCTGCCTGCACATTTAGTTGTTGCTCTGTCGCTGTCACACACAGCGATGTGTGCTTCACAGCGGGAGAGCAACAACTAAAAAATGGCCCAGGACATTAAGCAACAACCAACGACCTCACAGCAGGGGCCGGGTTGTTGCTGGATGTCACACACAGCAACAGCACTAGCAACATCGCTGTTACGTCACAAAAGTTGTTCGTTAGCAGCGATGTTGCTAGCGATGTTGTTTAGTGTGACTGGGCCTATAGACTCCAGGACTGCCCGTGGGTGGGGGAAGCAGTGAATATGCATGAAGGTAAACGAGCAGCTCCGGAAGAAGATTGAGCAGTCCGGAAGCATTTACAGCAGCAACGGAGACTCAGTAAGCATAGCGCACTTGCTCTAATCCTCCTATCACCATTTTTAAGCGCCGGATTCTGGTCCTCATAGATTTACATGGGAACCAGCATCTGTCCAGATACGGGATTTTTTTGGTTTTTTTTTTAAATACGGTTTGTCTCGCCGATCCCGGATATCTGCGAATTCGCCCATCACTACCGATCTGCTAGGGAAACAGAAGCCCCAATTCAGCTAGGAAAACCTCCCCAAATTTGTAACAATTTTGTCCAACTTTGAGAATTCTGGTGGAAACTGATTATTCTGAGTCTATTTGTGTTGTTTGCATTTGCAGAATCTGCAGTTTGTGAACGTGGCTTTATATCACACTTTGCGGAAATCTATCTGGGAAGTAGATTCCAAAGACTTGCTCCCCACTGCTTATTCCTTTATCTGAGGATCCATGAAATCTGAAGACTGCAGCAGTCAATAAGCAGGTTGATTTATTAAATGGTATCTGGAAACTTCTGGACCTGTAACTTACATCTCCCATCACATATACTCTCTACCGTAGGATCAGCTAGGTCTTTCTCATTGCTTTATTTACTCCAATTATAAAACGCTGTAAAAGACAACCAGCGGGAAACAAGACTAGAAACTGTATGGGCTTGGAGCTTAATTATTTCCCTGGAATACACTCCATGGGTTAAAATGGGTTATCCTGACATACAATATTGATGACCTTTCCTAGGTCATCATAACCAATAAATAATATGGGTCCATGTGCAGATCACATTAAAAGGAAACCTGCAATTTCTTTATTCCATCAGTTGTATAACAGCAACGTTTCAACCTGGTGGTCTTTGTCAAGCATGCTTGACAAAGACCACCAGGTCGAAACGTTGCTGTTATACAACTGATGGAATAAAGAAATTGCATGTATTTTTCTCCCGGAGGAGCGCTGTCATCCGTATTATTGGTATGTTATTTCAAGTGATCCCTTGATCATGGACGTGCGATCCTGAGGTGCTGATTGTGCTGGTGCACAGGCACTTAAGTTTTTTAACCAAGGTGCTGTGGACTTTTCTTTTTTTGATTAAAAGGAAACCTGTCAGTCAATTCCTGCTCCCCAAACCACGAGCATCATGAATCAGAGCCGGCTGCATTATTGCATAGATGGGAGACCTGTCAATCAACTGGAAAGTGCTTTTTTACGCTGTGGTTTTTGTCTCCTTTTGGCATTCATATTTTTTAAAAACAACTGCTCTGTTTTGGATCCTTCTTATAACTTTACTTTATCAATAAACTTTTATCAAAGCTAAGTGAGAATTACATGTATTTCTTTCCCTGCAAATTTTCCTCATCCCATTCAAGTCTATGGAGAAATTTCACCTATTTACTGTAAATTAATCTGTGTTGCTTTTTTTTTTTTTAAATCCACAAATGTGTCATTTTACACTGAGTACAGAAGCACAGTGGGCATGGGATTATGATAAGTCCCACTTATTTTTCTGGAATTTTAATGCATTCTATTTTTTTGCATCAAATATTCATTGTGTGAACCTAGCTTTAGAGAGTCCATTTAATAGCTGAGAAAATGAAATCCAAAACCTGATCTGCCTGCAGTTTAAAAATCTAAATATTAAAGGAGTTGTCCGCCATTAACTTACATTTTTTTTGGAGTTTATCTGTGCTGTATTGTCATCTAAAACATCCCTACATTTTTTTTATTTTTTTTTTGTTTTCTAACTTTTGTTCCTCTTTATCACTTTATTCTCTGCAGCCACTTTACCTGCAGCTCAACCAAACTTGAATTTTTCCTGTTCTTGGTTGCCAAACATCAGTCAGAGCTGGCACCGCCCGGCCTCACTGTCCAGCCCCACCCTCTGCACACATTGGCTGTCAGTATTCTGCTCAGCACTGATGGTGCCAGCATTGGAAATACAGAGCATTGATACTACCTTTCATCTGTAACAGTGCAATCACCTCGCATCACATCCACCGCATATATAATGTAGTAATGTGCCCATCCTTGTCCCCATAATATAGTAATGTGCCCCATCCTTCTGCCCTGAAGCATCAGGGGCTGCCGCTGACCACGCTTTATATTAGAGGACAGATTCCCAGGGGCTGCACAGGGACAAACGTTCTATACAGCTTCTCCAGGGATCAGCTGCTGATCTCTGATTGGCCAGCGGCTGATCATTGCAGTAGCTGTATACAGAGTTCACATCTGCACAGCGCCTGGGAATCTGTCATCTGATATAAAGTGCTGACTGCACGGCCCTTTGAGACCACTGCACTACGGAATGTCTGGGAGGGTGCGGGGGAAGGTGGGCAGGGACTCCACGCATTGTAGCCGCCCAGCAGGGTGGCAACATGAAGTCGGCTGTGTTGCCCATCAACAAGGTCCTGCCCCTATCAACGTGACGTTATAGTAAGAAGCAAAATCGCAGCAGGAGCGGTCACGTAACCGCTTTGAGCTGGGGAGAGGGGCTGACAGCAGGGCAGGTAGCTCATTGCTATCTACTTACCTACCCTAATGTAGCCCAATAGTGAAATGACAAAAAAAAAAAAAGACAAAATAAGCCGGATAACCCCTTTAAACTAGAACTCGTGCAGGTGGCAAATGTTTTGTCCAGAGCACCTAACCAAAAATGTATTTTTTTCAGTAAATAAAAGCAGTGAAATGGTAGGCTTGGTTAAAAAGAAAAAAAAAAAAAAAAAAAAAAAGAGTTCAGACAGAGCGAGTTATTTAAATAAAGCTCCATGTATTTTTATTGATTAGTAGATTCATGATTATAGATTTTTTTTTTTTTAGGAGAATCTTGAATATTCTAGACAATTCTGGAGCAACTTTTCTTAAGACTTTGCATGGTACAATTCCTCCTTAAGAAAAAAAAATATATGAACTGACAAGTGGAAGTTAGTACTCTCCTGCTAACTGGATGTTTAGATAGAACATCAGCTTTGATGAATAATGATAGTACTTTCCAGTCTTTATTCATATATTTCCAGTAGTAATACCAGTAAAGGCATACAAATATAATAATATACTAAAAAAAAATCAGAAGAGCTGACGTGTCCTTTTGAAATCTAGCTGTAGTGCAATCCCTGTCAAACAGAACAAGATCTCAAGTACTTTTTTTGCGTTCTGCCTCCAGGACGGATTTCAAGACTTTATTATTCAGAGATGATTCGCTTTCGAGGTAGGCAAACTCCTACTTTCCATGTATTAGAGGACAAATGATAGCGCAGGAACAAGCAACGGCAGCCGGTGAGACCATTAGTGGTGGCGATTGGAGAGCGAGTTTGGTACATGTTATAATACAGACAGTACAGGTAACGTTAGTCTAGACCACATTAATGCCATGTAAACAGGGGTAATCCAGTGAGAAAATACTAAAAAGTCCAGATATAATGTTCTGATTTGCATGAGTGTAGTTCATAATACATAGGACATATCCAATTCAGCGTTTCTCCAAAATTATTTTCCACGTTCCTCTAGAAAATTCAGTGCAGTTTTCATGATTTATAAAATGACCCGCTTCCCTCAGCTTCATAATAAGGAACTGCAGTTGTCTATTTGTGATTATAGTTAATGCAAATGCTTTTCCCATAATTCTTTCACCCGAACATCGTTGGTGTACCACACACAGCACTATGTCGATGCTTGCACAGAAAGACCTCAATACACATACTGCTTGTATGAACTGACCCAACTGGATGGGAAGCTCCAGTCTGGGAACCTCCGCAATAAGGAGTCAAGCTCAGGAGAGTGCTGATCCTTCCCATGGAAATAATGTGAAGCCGCTGCAATTGTAACTATTCCATCGAGGTTTTCACCTGAACTCTGGGGGGAAAAAAAAAAAAGCAAAAATCAGTGGCATGTAACGTATGACAAACAGCAAGAAAAGTGGGTTGGTGTACCCACTTATTACGCTGTAAAGATTAACAAAAGAATTTCTTAAAGTACAAAAGCCTTCTCCCACATTACCAACTGATTGGCGCAATCCTCACAGACCTTTGCAGACAATTTATCAGCAGCACCTGTTGCCACATACTGTCCAGTGAAGTGCTGCATCGGAAATGTACTATCTGATTTATATTTCAGATGGTTGGGGTAATACTTCTGTAGTGATTTGGGTTAACAGTAGAATTTTTATTATTTATATTTCCCTGCTTTTTATTTATTTTTTATAGATTTCATACATTCTGCCCCCCAAAAGGTTAAGACCTTTGGGGGCATATCAATAGAGACTTTTTTTTGTATACCTGATTAAGCCTATAAATTAGCCCTAGTTACAGTGGAAATACAGGTCTCCTAGGACTCTGCAGCTTTCTGCTCCTCCATGTACCTGGAAAACACTTGATCACTGGGTCTAGAGGAGGAAGACTTTAGGCTATGTGCACACGCTGCGTTTTTTTGACGCTGCGTTTTTGTGCGTTTTTGGCCGCTAAAAACGCACAAAAACGCAACTGCGTCGAAAAAACGCGGCAAAAAACGCACGCGTTTTGCCGCGATTTGGTGCGTTTTTTTGCTGCGTTTTGCTGCGTTTTTGCTCACTGCGTCCTTATGCGTTTTTTATCAGTGAACAAAAAAAAAAGGTCTGATGTCATTTCCTTCTTCAATGTGTTCTTCATTCTCCACTAGTGTATGCAGAAGAGCAGACAGCTGCAGAACTACAAGGCTCAGCATCCTCGATCCAATAGTGTATGCAGGAGAGCAGACAGCAGCTGTCGAACTACAAGGCTCAGCATCCTCCATCCAATAGTGTATGCAGGAGAGCAGACAGCAGCTGTCGAACTACAAGGCTCAGCATCCTCCTTCCAGGACTGTATGCAGGATTTCTTTGCCCCCCCCAAAAAAAAAATGACGTGGGCTTCGCCATATTTTTGTATGCTAGCTGGGTACAGCAGGCAGGTACGGGCTGCCCCCAACCCCCAGCTGCCTATTTGTACCCGGCTGGGAACCAAAAATATAGGGAAGCCCTTTTTTTTTAAATTATTTCATGAATTTCATGAAATAATTTAAAAAAAAAATGACGTAGGCTTCGCCCAATTTTTGAGTCCAGCCGGGTACAACTAGGCAGCTGGGGATTGGAATCCACAGTGCAGGGTGCCCATGCTTTCTGGGCACCCCCGCTGTGAATTGCAGTCCCGCAGCCACCCCAGAAAATGGCGCTTTCATAGAAGCGCCATCTTCTGGCGCTGTATCCAACTCTTCCGGCTGCCCTGGTGACGGGTGGCTCGCCGGGTAATAATGGGGTTAGGGCTAGCTGTATATTATCAGCTGGCCCTAAGCCCGAAATTCATGGTGTCACGCCAATATTAGACATGGCCACCATGAATTTCTAGTAAAGATAAAAAAAAAACACAACACAGAAAAATATGTTTATTAGAAATAAAACACAACACAATTAGTGACTCCATCTTTATTGAAATAAACCCCCCTCCGCAGTAATCCTGGGTTAGGGTCCCGCGCCGTCCAATCCGGATCCAATATCATCTGATCGGTTTGCTGGAAGGCAAAGCGATCAGATGATGTGTCAGGTTCCAGGATGTGAATCCCATCACACATCAGCTGATTGTATAAAAGCCGATTATACAATCAGCTGATGCATCAGTGCAAAAAAAAAAAAATAATAATACTCACTTATGTGCTGAATACCGGCATCTCCTGGAGCGATGGGGCGGGAGTCTGATCCTGTCCGATCGCTGCAGCAGCTGCCGGTAATCAGGGATGAAGTCTCCTGACGCATCCGCTGATACCGGCCGGGCGCTCGCGTCACCGCGATACTTACGATCACCTGATGCGTCAGGTGACTGCATCAGGTGATCCATCGCCAGGTCCTGCATCCATCGGAGCTTTCCCGGCCGTCTGCACACAGCCGGAGCGGGGGTGGCGATACCGTGAGAGGAGATGGGAGCGGGCATGGCACCGCGAGGCTGCAGACAGGTGAGTATAACTTTTTTTTTTTTTTCTACTGTTAACTTTTGTTTTCGCAGCCGCTTCCACCTCCCGCCCAGACATGGCGCCGCACGGCAGCATACATGCCCAGGACTGGAGATGGAAGCGGCGGTGACGGTACCGGGAGGATTCACGCTTCTGTATATACTGACAGACGTAATCCTCTTCCTGTACACGTCACTTTGCTACCCACCTCCTGCGCTTATAGCTGCGTTTTTGGTCTTAGAAACGCACCAAAAAAAACCAAAACGCAGCTATTTGCGTTTCTCATTGCGTCTTTCAACATCCCATTGAACTCAATGGATGAAAAGCGCAGTGAAAAACGCGGGAATAATTGACATGCTGCGTTTTTGTGGTCACCACAAAAACGCAGCTGGAAAAAAACGCTGTGTGGGGACAGCAAAAATGAAAACTCATAGACTTTGCTGGGGAAGCAAAGTCATGCAGTTTTGAGGCCAAAAACGCACCCGAAAAACGCCGAGAAAAACGCACCGTGTGCACATAGCCTTAGAGCTTTCTACATACTGTGTACACAGAGCTTTGTCAGAACCATGTGTACACAATGGTCTGAAAAGGTTAAGGCGATACCAAACCATCCTTGTCCTCTCTATGAGGAGTTCAGCTGTATCTGACAGCAGAGTCCCCGCTACCATAGCTCCAAGATTGCATGGAGCTGCTCTACCTTGCAGTGACATTTTAGAACATCACTACAGAGTTATATGTAGACCAAGTGTAAACCAGGTTAATCTAGACCAGATTAAGTCTGTAACAAAATGTCATTAGCATGTGTTAAGAGTTTGGTGCTTTTGGATGACCCAAGACTGCTGTGTAAAGCCACCTTTATTTCTGAGAAGTATAGTAAAAGCAACAATGCTACCATAACATAGGGTACTGAGAGCTGTGTAGGTTTGATCAAGGGGGTTACTTATCTGCACAGAAAAAGACAGATTTCATTGCTCCACATATAAATCTGTCTCTAATAAAATTATTAAGTCACCTGCTCTGGAAAAAGCATCACTATAAGGCCACGTGCACACCTAGAGTAGTTTCTGAGTTTGTTTCCCTCACTATTTGGCGAGTTTTTTCCCCTCACTATTTGGTGAGTTTTTTTCCCTCACTATTTGGTGAGGTTTTTACCTCAGTATTTGGTGAGGTTTTTACCTCAGTATTTGGTGAGGTTTTTACCTCAGTATTTGGTGAGGTTTTTACCTCAGTATTTAGTGAATTTTTTACCTCAGTATAAGCAAAAACCAGTAGTGGAACAATCAGGGGAAAAGTATAATAGAAACACGGGCACCACATCTGTATTCATTACCCACTCCTGGTTTTGGCTTACAAATACTGAGGTAAAAACCTCACGAAATACGCAACATGTGCACGTGGCCTTAGCCACACACATAAATGCAATTAAAAAACGGGAACAACATATTAGGTGCAGACTTCATAAGCTGCAAACAAAGCAAAATGTGGAAAAAAGGAGGAAAAATATACTTTGAGTTTCCACGCGGTTGTCACACTCATTAAATATCATGAATATTCACTGCTTCCCCCGCCCATCCTCTGTGACATAGTCTGTGATTGGTTACAGTCAGGCTGCCAGCATCTGTGATTGGTTACCCTCACACTAGCTGTTTGGGTCCCCGAAGTGGAGTGTAAAAATAAATAGTTAGAAAAAAATGGTGTATGGTCTATGAGGTTCCCCCATTATTAATCGTGTAAGTAAAAAGTCATAGACCTCCTCTCCATTACTAACCTTCGGCTTGATGACAGCTGTGATTTTGTCAATTCACAGCTGACATTAACCCGTTATGTTACCCCCATTTGCCACCGCTCCAGGGCAATTGGGATGAGCCTGGTAAATGCAGGCTGCTATTTTTAGGCAGGGGAGGGCCAATAACTGTGGGCCTCACTTAGCCTGAGAATACCAGTCCTCAGCTATCTGCCTTATCTTTGCTGGGTATTGAAATTGGGGGAAACTTCAAGCCGTCTTTTTTAATTATATATTTTTTAAATAATTTAGAAAAGCAGTGTGAGGTCCCTAGTATTTTAATACACAGGCAAGATAATGCACACAGCTGGGGGTTGCAGCCTCCAGCTGTCTGCTTTATCTGCGCTGGGTATTAAAAGATAGGAGATCCTACGCCTTTTTTTCAAATTTTATATTTATTTTTACACTCTACTTCGGAACCCAGATAGCTAGCGTGAGCTCAACCAATTACAGACGGTGTCACAGGGGGTGGGAGAAGGAAGCAGTGAATGTTCATGAGATTTAATGAGTGGACCTGGAAGCAGTGTGGCAGGCATGTGGAAATTTGGTAAGTATAATTGTCCTGCTTTAATATCCATTTTGCACGCTTTTTCTTTATTTATTTTTATCTGGGTGGCAGAACCCGAACAGTAACACGGACTTCCCTGAGAAGTCAGTGTTTGCGGTCCGTGCACAGACCCGGAACGTTAAAGTTTGGGTTCACCCACCACTAGTCATCAGGTGCAATCCAATTTTGTCACAGACCCATACACTTTAACAGGTGAGTGCCATCCACGCTGTTGGAGGTAAAAAAATGAGAATATGTGCATAACCCCATACAACAAATGGGGAACCAATCAATAAATGGGGAGAAACGTGTCGAGGCTTTGTCACTTTTAGTTAATTGGTTGAGGACCATGGAGAGCCTGGATATCATCATACAAGAGAAAAAATACTGCTGAGGGGCCTATGACCTGAATATATCTCAGATAAGTGATTTTTTGGTTTCCTCTGATATTTAATGATATGACCCTATAGGCCCTACCTGACAAGAAGGGAGGTCAGGGACATTATAGGAGGGAAAGCCGCCGAGGAATGGGGGACCACTTCACCTTTAGGGTGCGTGTAACGCAAGTTATATCTCCATTGATAGGTAGAGGAAAGAGAGATTGAGGGTCATTTCGACATTATCCCTTTGGCAGTATTTGATGCTCTGATAAATTAACAGTTTTTGGTTCCCCTGATAGGAATAAATTATTGTGGCTGTCCCATGGTCCTGGGATTTTTTTTTAAATTTTTTTTTCATGTGTGTTATTGTTCACAATGTGGGATGTTTAGGAATTTTAACAAGTTAAAAGTGTTTTTACGTATATTAATTGAGGTAGCTTTTGAGGTAAAAAATTTGATGCACTAGCTTTTGTGAATTTGTATTCAAGTGTTGGCGTACTGTCACCATGTTTGCAAGCTTGGCTTCTATCAAAGGAATGCAAGAAAACCTTTCCCAAAGATGGCTTTCCATAACATAATAGTCCAAGACAATACTTTCCGGATCAGAAAAGGGACAGACTCAACTGCTTACCTTAACTTCAATCCAGAATTTCCATGAATTAGCATACAGGCCATGGGAATAATATATAAAATAGTCTCCTCCACTGCTTGCCACTGGTATCCCGTCACCCAGTGACCAGCTCGACAGCAGAGAAGTTTCATGTGGACGGATGTACACTGTTATATGACTGGGCCCTACCAAAAAGAAAAAGTACTGTATGTGATCCAAGTGTGGATTCAGAAATATCCAAAATAAATGTTTCTGTGAGGAACGCACTACAATGTAAATGGCACTGTATGTATACTATCTTACAAATGCAACAAGTTGGTATCTAAAATGAATTGCTAAAGACAGTCTTTTACTGAAAGAGAAAGCTAAAGATACAGTTGATAATGGTGATTTTTCTTGGATATTATTCTGTTTTAATTATGTTATATGATTTTGTGGAAATAGTTATTTAGAAATGTAGCAATGTACAATGTGCTCACCGTTAACTTCAAAATTCAGGCGTACAGCACCCCACGGCATTTCTTCCTTGGATTCCAGTTTGAAATCCATATCCTTGGAGACTGGAGGATGAGGAGCTGGAAGATACCAATTTTTTCTGTTGATAACAAGAGCGAAAAAAAAAAGGTTTGAGCTGATTTGATCTAACTAAAATTACCAAAATAATCTGTTCACTTTTCTTTAAACTTTATGAACTGCAAATGGGTACACAGCCATACCCCTTATGTCTATATAACTTATCGCGCTGAATGTGGGGTACAAAATGTTATCTAAACACCACTTTAAAACACATTCACGCTGGATGATGCATAACTACATCAAGATACAAGGGAATATTAAACATTTGTATTTTTGTTACTTAAAGGGTTATTGCCATTATCAGAGATGGATACTGCACGATAGTGCTTGATTTTTGCAATTTATTGCTTATTAAAATGTGTAGCTATTCTTGAGATATTAACACTTTTCTTTGGTTCACAGTTTGTTGTTTAGGACACTAACTATGGGCAGCACGGTGGCTCAGTGGTTAGCACTGCAGCCTTGGAGCGCTGGGGTCCTGGGGTCGAATCCCACCAAGGACACCATCTGCAAGGAGTTTGTATGTTCTCCCCGTGTTTTCGTGGGTTTCCTCCGGGTTCTACGGTTTTCCTTCCTCCCACACTCCAAAGACATACAGATAGGGAATTTAGATTGTGAGCCCCTATGGGGACAGTGTTCCTGATGTATGTAAAGCACTGCAGAATATGTTAGCACTATATTAAAAAAAAAAATAAAGATAAAAAAGATAACTATTACTGCTGTCTATGATGTAAGCATTGCGCTTACGGAGGAAACCGCATGTTCCAGCGATCCTGGCCAGCTGAAAACCTCAATATAAAAAAGCTTGTAAACACTGTGCTATTTAGTATTCAGTGGACAAGCACCAAGGCAACTATTTGTAGATAAAAGAAATGCCTTGATATCTTATAAAATGTTAAAAATTAGGATATTGCAACATTTCTAAAGTATGATCAACAATACTTCTATACTAATTTATGACGAAGGGACTATGCCTTTAAAGAGAATCTGTCAGCAGGTTTTTGCTATGTAAGCTGAAGCCAGCATGCTGCAAGGGTTAAATAGTGAAATCAGGGATGCCTACCTTGTAACAGTCCAATCAGTTGTTTATTTGCTATGCTTCTTTAAGCAACAGGACCCTTACCATTGCTTGGACTACAATGTTACACGCACGGTAGTCCGGAACACCCCCTCCTCTGACTGACAATATACACTCTCCATAGAAGAGCTGAGTGTGGATGGGGAAGCTCAATTCGCTCAATTACAAGACTAAATCTAAAAATTCTGATTGTGTCAGATTGGCTGCACCCAATAATCTAAGTAACACATCGTTAGATTCAGGGTCTCTTTGCCTATATCATGCTGCTCTCAGATGAGGTAGTAAAAACTTGCTGACAGATTCTCTTTAAGGTTAGCCCTACAATAAACAAATACCAACCTGATTAAGCTGTGCACAGGGAAATACCAAGGGAACCCACAAAATGGACCATCATCACATGGTGCCCTCACGGTCTCATTTATTTCAGGTATATGAGGTGTGATGTGTGTTATTCCATTGTAATCAAAGCCATTTATCCATATCCCAGAATCTCTCTTTACCAGATCTCCATTCAAGTTATGAATATTTCGGGTCGTGTGCTGAAATGATATAGAAAAAAAATTAAATTTGAAGACCGTTCTTACCTACACGAGAATACAAATCGGGGTGATTTACTTAATGTGTTTACTTGTTTAAAGAATACAAATAAACAATAGAATTAACCCCTTAGTTACTGAGACAATTTTAAGCTTAAAGACTGAACCACATTTCTCAAATCTGACCAGTGTCATTTTATGTGGTAATAACTCTGGAACACTTTTATATATCCCGATGATTCACAGACTGTTTTTTCGTGACACATTGTACTTTATGTTAGCAGTAAATAGTAAATCGTTAAGTTTTTAGTTTTTTTGATGAAAATATATCAAATCTGCTGAAAATGTATATCTTTAACTTAGCTACCCATACCACATAAAATAGGTAACACAACGGAAAGCTTTTTTTTTTTTATTTTATTTTTTCTTCTTCTTTACAGTTTACCGGCAGCAGACTATTGTGAACGATCAGCTGATCGCTCTCAATAGCCGGCGGCCGGTCGCTCAGCTGAGCGCTGTCACTTGCCGGCGGCCGGGCATGTTGGCGCTCAGCTGAGCGCTGTCACTTGCTGACGGCCGGGCATGCCGGCGGGCGCTCAACTGAGCGCTCTCACTTGCCGGCGGCCGGGCATGCCGGCGCTCAGCTGAGCGCTCTCACTTGCAGGCGGCCGGGCATGCCGGCGGGCGGGCGCTCAGCTGAGCGCTCTCACTTGCCGGCGCTCAGCTGAGCGCTTTCACTTGCTGGCGGCCGGGCATGACGGCGGGCGGGCGCTCAGCTGAACGTTTGGCCACTGCGATACAAAATAAAGTTTGTGATTTAAAAAAAAAAGGAGAAGAGCATGCGCAGTGAAATCTTGAGGATTCCGGATTCCGCTGCTCAAATAAACATTACATGCTGCGTTCCTCCCGCTGGTCGGAAGCAACGGAGCGTCGCCCAGCGGAAGCAACGCAGGTCCTTTTGGCACAATCCGTCAACCATACAAGTCTATGGGAAACAGCGGAATCCGTTAACGGATTCCACTGTTTTCCAATAGGGCGGATTGTAACGGAAGGAAAACAATGCAAGTGTGAAAGTACCCCAAGTAAAGTGAATACATCTTTCAGTGAGCAATATGATTGTTTAAACAGTTTGGATCCTTCTCACAGATTCCCTTTGAAGAAGTTACCAAGCACTTTTACATTGATGGCCTATCCTTTTTGGATAGTTTCGGGATGTGATTTGCATTATAAGTAGGTGCTGTAGTTATTTTATCCTGATGGTGATTTAATATGTCCCAGCATTTGCTAATCCTTTATACATTGTACATGATGGTCCTATTAGAAATGATCAGAAGGCTCCTTTTTGATCCATTCTAAAGCTATTAATAAAATCATGTTTTTGATAACATAATAATAACAATAATAATAATAATAATAATAATAATATGTGATGATGATGTGGGTATCATGATATTTTAGTTTGTATGGGCATCATTACAGATTACCTGTAGGAAGATCCTCTTTGGTTTGGGGCTCTCCATACTGGCACTATAGGGGAAGAACACCCGCGAACACACAAGGATAAATGTCACACCAGACACAACTGCCAACAATACCATTAGTGTTTTGGTGCTTTTGACAAGGTAGACAAATTTGACCTATAAGAGAATACATGTTATTCCATCTAAAACTGAAAATATTTTTTTTTATATAGACAAGACTGCATATTTTTTTTAGCAAGTGTGTGTGTTTAAGGCCATGTTCATACGTAGTGTAAATGCTCAATTCTATGCTGCTTTTCATCCCTAGAGTGTATTTTGGTGTGGACACCTGCAAAAAAACACAACAATCTTCTGTGATTATTGCATTTTTGCTGCGTTTTCCATCTTTGATGCACTTCTAGTGTAGCCTCTTTTGACAATTTTTTGTTTCATTATACAGCCACTTTACTTCAATTGTTAAACACAACAGATTTTCTGCGCACACACACAAAAAAAAACCAACCTAGCAACATGCAGTGTTTATGCTATGGGGGAATGTATAGTCCGGACACACCTTCTTATATGGGAGAAGTATGTTAACTCGTCTTTCTTGACCACTGAGAGAATGGTGCATTGGCACTGTTCTTTCACCTCCTGTCAGACAATGACCTGTCTGATCAGTACAGGACAAGAGAGGAGGCTACTAGGACCTGCACATCATTAAAGGGGTGGTCCAATACTAGGACAACCACCTTCAGATTCCACATTTCCCCCAGGTAAAATAAGAATAAAAAAAGCCTATACTCACCTCCACGGCCGGCGTGGCTTCAGTGGTGCCAGGGTTCGTGTTCCCAAGGCTCATGTGAGGTTGTGACGTCACGGGAGCCCAAGCTCCAATTAGCACCAGCTTCTGTCTCCCCCCTTCAGACACAGGAGCAAACAACAGGAAGTGAGAGACAGGTGCAACGCTCACTTCCTGCCCATTAGCTTGTTTGTCTAAAGGCGGGGAGACAGAAGCCAGTGCTAATTTGACCTGGGGCTCACATGACGTCACAAGTTCATGAGCCCCTGGAATATGACCCCTGGCACCATTGAAGCCACGCCGGCAGCGGAGCTGAGTATAGGCTTTTTTATTTTACCTGTCGGAAATATGGAATCAGAAGGGGTTGGGCTAGTAGTGGACAACCCCTTTAAGGCTGCACAGACGTTGCAGGTCCTGAGTAGCTGAAGGATTTTCAGGTCATATGGTCAGTACATGCCTGGAAGCAACATCAATATGTGGTAGTGTATACACGGTGTGCGCGCTGCAGAGTGTAAATATGTGTACAGTGAAGTCATATGTGTATAAAAAAAATGCTGCAGTGATCCACTAACAAAAATAATCTATTACATATTACACTTCTAATATACAAACTAATATACTTACAAAACAGGTCAACAAAACGATCGCGCAAATGACGAGGAAGGAAGCCATAACAACATCCGGTGGGATTTCTGTACCACTACGGCCAAGTATGGGGGTGAACATCTCAAAAACTGCCCATACATGATAGGTTGTGTGCAAATAAGGGTAAAATAATCCTAGCAGATATACCGCTACGTATCTATAAGAAGAACCTATGGGGGGAAAAAAAAGAAAGAAAAATCCATCTTTTATGCAGGAATATTAAAAAAAAAAAAAATTGCAGCATTTACATTCCTAAAGTATTAATCCCAGTTATGTTGCATCCATTCATTGTCTATCCTTAATTATTGGCAACTGTGTCTTGTGATCTCTAGTATAAAACACTTTTAAAGCCTCCTTTCTGCTCCATGATATGCTATTACATCATGGATAGCAGGGACTTCACGCTATATCGTCAGGCACAACAGGCAAGCAGCAGGATATCATGGGTAGCACCCCGCTGACACCCTGCTGTAATGGACGGGGCTGGTGCGAGCAGCAATCCCAAACATTTCACCCCCATTACACTGGCAACACACGAAGGTGCTGATGGTTACTATGACAGGAGAAGCAATAGCAAATAAAAAAAAAGGTAAAACAAATAAAAACTGTTCATATCAAAATTGTGGAACTTATTATTATTCCAATACTTATTGATTAAAATGAAATCTATTCGTGGAAAAATCTTTAACATTGTGACGCAGCAAAAGGGTTAAAAATCTCTCTCTAAGTTATTTTGAGTACTTTAATGGAACATATATTTTAAAATGTGGTAATATGGCACCTTCTTTTCATTCCCCATGTTTGCCCCCGTTAAAATAAAAAAGCTTTAAAGACTATACCCCCTGCTGTTTTACCAGTCGGCACTCACTCTCCCAGACCTCGTGAGGTTGTCATGTCATACGAACAATGTGCCCAATCAGTGCTGACTCCCCTCTTCCTGCCTTTGGTTAAATTGAACATGAAGAGGAATAAGCCAGAGCTATAGCTGTTCTTCCACTTCATACTGATGATTGATACATGCGAAGGTGGGGAGAGGGGAGCCAGCACTGATTGGGCGCAGGGCTCGTGTGACTTGACAACCTTCCGTGAGCTCCGAAAGAGCGAGTGCTGACAGCTAAAATGGCATCGGCGGCGAGTAGAATTTAAGTTTTTTTATTTTAATGTGGGCAAACATGGGGAATGAGAATGGGTTACCAAATAGTGGACAACCCCTTTAAGGCTTAAAATCAATAAATGTATTTGTTTTATTTTGAAGAAAAAAAATCCAGTTTTGATTTTTTTTAAATTAATTAATTAATTTACAGACTTCTCCGATCTAACCACCAGTCCAGTCCATGATATCCAGCTTAGATAGGAGGTCAAGTGTCGCCCTGGGCAAGCCAGGGGACACAGGTCACACACCACCACACCCTACATCAAAGTTAGGAACACCACAGCTAACCAAAAATCCTTGTTGCCTTCCTCCAGAGGCTGATGATTCACACCAGGGGGTGGGCCAGGCGGTTGGCTCCGCCCACCGAGGAGGACACAGCTCTGGAGGCGGGAGAAACCAGGCAGTCAGCTCAGGGACGAGCTTGAGTGAGGAGTTGAGTTTAGGAGGAGGAAGTGGAAGGAGTGGAGGAGTAGCCCAGACAGGGCTAAAGTAAACAGCTAAGTGAAAGTGAAGGAAAGAAAAGTAGTAAAGGAGGAAAGCAAGAGTGGTGACAGAAGAGAAAGAGCGTGTAAAAGCCTGAAGGGTCCAGCTGTGTGTAGGACCAGGTCAGCAAGGTCAGCAACGGCGGTGACTGTCTGGAGGGGGACCGTTTGGAAGTTCCTGGAAGGACCCCGTAGGCTGTGTGCCCGGCGGTCTGGAGCAGTGTTCCGAAGGACAGTCAGCACCAGGGCAGGGGCCTCTCGGACCCCGGCAAGGCTTGGAGTCGCCGTAATTTGCCAAATCCGTCAGTGAAGGGGACGTAGATCCCCCAACAACCAAGTCCCGATTGAAGGCAACAGCCCAGCCAGTGTAGAAGAGACACCGCCACCGCCAAGGCACCCGTTTCTTAGGGCCAGCGCCTGCAGGCAAAGAGTAGAGCTCCCCCGGTCCAGCTTGAAGCCGGGGAGCGGGTTACCGGTGGGGACCCATCGCAACCAACAAGTACACCAAGGTGCAAGGAAAAGGGACATCACCGTCACCTACTGGGAGAACAAGTGCAGCCGTCCGTGGGACCGTCTATCCAGCCGTTTGGTTTACCGTAAAAACTGTGTCAACGTCTCAGGCTGAGTGAGTACCACAGTGCCGCAAGGCACAGCGCTGCCCCCGCGTCCCTGCGCCCACCAGGCCCTGCACCTCCCAAGCCATCACCGGGCCCCGGGATCACCAACCCCTACCCACGGAGGGGCAACACAACACCTGGCTGCTCCGCATCACCATCCCCGGGAGCCCCGTATAGAGCAGCGGTGGTGAAATCACCACTACCGTGGGTGGCGTCACGGACAATAATCATTCCCACACCCAACAAACCCCTTTCACTCACGGGCGAGGAGCGCCGCTCGAGAACCCCCGGGATCCGGCCCACAGCTCGAGCCACCACTGAGCAGCAGCCGCCGGACCCGAGCAGAAGGGGTGAGCGTAGTGTGCTGACACCCTCCTCCCCGCCCGCGACAGTCACTCTGTGACTTCCTGTGAACTTCAAGAGGACATCACCCAAAAAATCTCTCCTCCCCGCTCTCAGGTCTCTCCCAGCTATCCTTGTTCCTCTATTTGACTTCCTAGGCAGCTGAAGATACAAGTGACTCACATAATAGGGAACCCATACAACGATTAGATGCGGTTACAAAACTTCCTGACTCAAACTGCCTGTCTATTTTAAAGTTCTGTGTGCAGAATTTCCAGTGTATTTTTAGGAGATGCAGTTTTAGGCTATGAGCCCATGTTGCGTTCTATTACGCAGCGTGTAAGTCACTGCATGTGCGTCTCAGAACGGAGCCGAAAAGCTGCGTTCTGAGACTCATTGTAACTGCAGAATTCATGTGTTTTGGATGCTTCCAGAATGCACATTTTTGACAGTGCGGTCCCACTCGGCTCTACTGCATCCACATAGACTTGCAGCAGAGCCGAGTGGGACCGCACTGTCAAAAAGAGCATGGCTGGCTGTGAGACAGAACCGCGCGATCAGAATGAACTCGGATGAACTTCACCCGACTTCATTGTGATCGCGCAGCTCTGTGCATGTGCCGCGGCTTGATTTGCGGTCACACGTGAAGGACTCACAGGTGACCGCAAATCTCCTGAGTGACTGAAGTGAGCCGCGCGATCACCGGTGCAGTCACTCAGGTTACTCGCGGCCAGCTCGAGTCCTCCACCCGAAACCTGTGGCCACGGGTAACCTGAGTGACATCTCCGCCGACAGTGCGACTCACTTCAGTAGCTGCGTGGAGCTGACAGGAGCGGCGGTGTTCTACGTCGTGGGACCTCGTGAGGATTACGCCGGACCTGGAGGGGTGTTTGGGGATTTTAATAAAGTGGTGAAAGAGGGTGTTTTTTTTGTCTTTTATTTCAAATAAAGGATTTTTTTGGGCGTATGTGTTTATTTACTGTCACTTACAGGTTAATCATTGTGGGTGTCTCATAGACTGCTGCAATGATTAATCTAGGACTTAGTGGCAGCTATGGGCTGCCATTAACTCCTTATTACCCAGATTGCCACTACACCAGGGCAATTCAGGATGAGCCGGGTAGAGTCCCAGGACTGTCGGATCTAATCGACGTGGCAATTCTGGGCGGCTGCTGGCTGATATTTTTAGGCTAGGGGGCTCCCCATAACGTGGGGCTCCCCATCCTGAGAATACCAGCCTTCAGCCGTGTGGCTTTATCTTGGCTGGTATCAAAATTGGGGGAACCGCACGTCGTTTTTTATTTTAATTATTTATTTATTTTACTGCACGATATAGACCCGCCCACCGGCGGCTGTGATTGGTTGCATTGAGACAGCGGTCACTCAGCATGGGGGCATGTTTGACTGCAACCAATTATAGGCGCCGGTGGGTGGGGAAAGCAGGGAATACCAGATTGAATAATGGGCGGCCGGCATTTTCAAAAGCAGGAGAAGCCGCCATAGTTTGATAGCTGTGCAGCGCTGCGCCGGTGATCGGTCAGTGATCAGTGAGTATGAGAGAGGGGGGAGAGGGATAGACCGACAGAGACCGACCAACAAGGAGACAGAGAGCCCGACAGACAGACCGAGAGAGAGACAGACATTGCAACCAAAACGCACAAAGAAGTGACATTTTGCTTTTTTAGAACGCAGCATCTTGGCAGCAGCCAACAAGCTGCGTTCTAAAACGCAACGTGCACATGGATTATGCACAATCTTCATAGATTGTGCTGGGAACGCAGGACGCATGCAGTGCAATACGCAGCGTAACTGCATGCAAATACGCAACGTGGGCACATAGCCTTACACCGCTGAGTGATAACGGGATATAACTTATCACCAACAGGAGTCAGGAGAGATGGGGTGAAGTTACTCACAAAGGATACAGAGAGACTCAGAAGTTATAGATGTTCAATTGTAGATTTTACCATTAACTAGTCTAAGTACCTAAAATTGGGTTTTAAGACTTGGTCACAATTTTTGGGAAGTAACTTTTGGATGTGTTTGAATTGATACATCCAGAAAACTAAAGGACAATGCACATGCAACCTTAGCCTTACACTTTCATTTTTAGCATTCATAGTCTTTCATTTCAAGCAATTTTTCAGAATACGTTGCAATGAAGCTACATGAAGGAAAACACTATTTCTGGCCATATATTGCAATTTTTCACTCTGTAGGAAGAGTGGGTCATACATGATGCATATTTCTGATAAGATTCTAATATACTTATAATATATATTTATACTGTATTATAATTTTTGTTTGTACTATTAATTAAAGCAAAGTTTGATGAAATTACAGTAACCATTTAAGCACATACAAGCGGTGTCTGCCAGCACAGAGGCATTCAGTACCTTGATGGACAGATTCTTGTTCAGCAAACAGCTTTGTGACTAATGGGAATATCACCCACATGGCAAAGAAGTAGGCAGAACAAAGACCTTTCTGAGTAAGAAGCATCATCGGAATACCCCAAGTAAGTAAGGAAACATCGAAGAACAGGTCTCCCAAATACTGTCGACTTGTATTCTGAGGAACATGAAAAACAGTATGGTCAAAACACATCAAATCTTTTAGCTACTTCCAGTATCCTTGATTTCTATCAATTCTAATATCAGAAAGGTAAATTTGTATCGAGACATAGTGGAATCGTAGAAGACGTGTCCATGTCCTTGCCTCCTAACAGCTAAAAATTACTTTGTGGCTACTTCTAAAATTGGGGTCATGTTGCACATGTCCTGATATACATAAAACCATAAACCAATCTACATTATCACAAGCGTTACTGTAAATTAGTGTGTGGTACTGGCGCATATGCCTCAGACAGTAGAAGCCAGGTTGATGGCAACAGGCTTGTTTTCCTTCCCCTTCTTCCCAGAGCCATCATTTTTTAATTTTTCTATCCACATAGACATATGAGAGCTTGTTTTTTGTAGGATGAGATGTACTTTTGAATTACACCATTCCTTTTAACACTAAGCATACTGTAAAATGCAGAAAAAATAATCTACATGTGGAAAAATTGTGAAAAAAAATGAATTCTGACTTTTTGGGGGGAATTCTACGTTTAATTTTTTTGTAAAAATGACCTCACAATATGATTCTCTCATCAGTACAATTACGGTGATACCAAACATGACCAGTTTTTGTTTATTATTTTAGTGGTCAAAAAAAAAAAATGAGAGGTTGTGTCACCATTGTCTAAGACAAAATGTTTTCATTTTTGATGGAGCTATGTGATGGCTTATTTTTTGCAAGTTGAGATGACATTTTTATATATACAATTTGGCAAGATATAATGTTTTGATCACTTGTTACAGCATTTTTGTGTTATTGCAGCGATTTAAAAAATGTAATATTGAAATTCTTGAATTTTTTTGTTTAAGGCCTTTACCGATCGAGGTAAATATTTGTATATTTTGAAAGATTGGACTTTTCTAAAAGTGACGATACCACATGTGCATTTATATATTTTTTTTTACTATCTTTATTTTTAATCGTGCAAAAGGGCAGTGATTTGAACTTATGATTTGTTTTTATTTGGGGGGAGGGTCTTTTTTTTAAACTTTTTTTGTTACTTTTTGTTTTTAATAGTCTCCTTAGGTTACATAACCTGTGATCGTCTGATGACTTGTGCTACTGTATATACAGCAAGGCAGGGTTTCAAAGCAGCTCTGCTATGACAAGCACGAGGGTCTTCAGCAGATGCCCTCACATCACATCATGGGTGTGCAAATCAGAGCTGAAAATTGATGCGCCCTTATGCCAGCGTGTGTTAAATCTTGCTGCCAGAGTGTGACAGTGGGATTTAACAGGTTATCAATCGCAGGTGGAACTCCACTCTGCCTGCAACTGTTAGAGGCAGGTCCTAGCTGTAACACATAGCCAATTCATGATGGGTACAGAGCGAACTCACTATGTGAGCCCACTCTATACACCCGCTTTCAAAATGCATCGTACATGTACGGCAGATGTCGTAAAGGGGTTCATAGAAGTCATTTTACCTGTTTGAGCATGTTAAACTGGTCACATTATGGAATAGTGGCTTCAGAGCTGAATAAACCAGTTTTTCTATTTTAGGTCCTCCTATTTGCTGTGGAGATATTAGCTTGTGAAGTCTAGGCTATAAGTTATGTTATAGTTCTACTGAGCAATACCAGACATTCATCTCTGGGGGTGTGTACTTCTTCTCTTACATGAGGTTGACCAATCACAAGCAAGCAGCATCATACATGGGAGAAAGAACACATCCTCTTCTCCTTACTGAAGTTACTCAAACTTTAAAAGCTAATATCTCCGCAATGGAATGAAGACATTAAAAAAATAATAATGATGTTTTACACTGATCTGCAGCCACTATCCCATAATGTGTACAGTTTAATATACTTTACATTGCAACAAACATATGGAAAAAAAATGTTGACAACTAGTACTGTGGAAAAACAGAATAGCAAGCTCAATAAAAATTACTGAAGTAACCTTGTGAATTTCCGAGATTTGTTTTGGCCTCCAAAGTTTAAAAGCAACCTGTCAAGTCGCAAAGCGCTATTAACCTGCAGATATAGGGTTAATAGCCTTCTAAAGCTGTGTGGCTGCTATGATAAAAGAATCCCGGGTGGAAATTAACATTACTCCTACATGCAGCTTTAGCTTTCAGCTATAGAGGTGCTTCTTTCGTCACCATTCAGTACATAATTTGCAGCGGCTGTAACCACACCCCCCAGCACTGACTGACAGCTGACTCAGCACTTATGAGCCAGCTGTCAGTCAGTCCTGGGGTGTAGTTACAGCCACTGCTAACTATGTACTCAATGGTGATGAATGAAGCACCTTTATGACTGAAGCCAAGGCTGCCAGGAGGAGTAAATTTAATTTTCTCCCGGCAGCAAGGCTTTCAGGGCTTTAGAAGGCCATTAGCCTGGAGATTAACCCTATATCTACAGGTTAATAGTTTTTCTGACAAGACAAGTTGCTTTTAATTTGAAAAAACACAGAAGATCAAAACTTTTTCACTACAAGTGATA
This sequence comes from Anomaloglossus baeobatrachus, assembly GCF_048569485.1. Classification (NCBI taxonomy): domain Eukaryota; kingdom Metazoa; phylum Chordata; class Amphibia; order Anura; family Aromobatidae; genus Anomaloglossus; species Anomaloglossus baeobatrachus. The sequence goes on along the minus strand of NC_134353.1, from coordinate 572,573,057 downwards.
GACCTATCGGACATTCACAAATTAATAAGGAATGCTATAAACTTACAGCAAAGAAGAAGATTTTAGCCATAGTGTGCATCAGTATGAGTTTGGCAACAGCCGCAGTCCCGTACAAACTCACGGCAACATAAAAGTGAGTATACCAGGACATGGCATTGCCAGTGAGAGAAACCAGCACAGATAGGATGAGGACGGTTACAAGCGAAGAGATCCAACTTGTCACAGTGATGAACAGTCCAATCATGAGGTCTCGAGCGTAGTTTGTACCTAAAGCCATATCAAGAAAGAAAGTAGAGTTATTGTATGGTTATGATACACAAAATGCAGGAACACACATATAACATCTATTTGTATTTAAGTCTAATGGAGATTGAGACTTCTGCTGAATCTCCCTGTGCCTGTCGTCACGATACTCCTGTGACAGCCAGCCCGTTCATTGGGGACGGATTCTTGCTGTATACAGCAATACTGTGGTATTAAAATGTAGTAGTAAAATGTTCCTTAATACTCTGAGAGGGGTCCTAACCAGAGATAGAATAGGCTAAGGTTATGGCCATCCTACTCACCTAGTAATAGTGGATTTAGTAGCTCCACTTCCTTTGTTTGGCCCTTAGAACAAAATAAGCATGACAAGGGACTTCCGCAAAAACCCTCACCTCAAGATATCCAAGTGTCTCCTGACAGCAAGTTAACTCACCCTGGGATCTTGAACGGTCACAAAAGGAGGGAGTATTATTTCCTATGACCTACGAAACGTAAAGTTTACTTTTGGCAGAAAAGCAGGGGTTCCGCCTTGGTAACACTATCTTTTAAGATAGTAGTGAGAGGTGGGTTGAAATAGCCCGCAATTCACTCACGTGTCTAGCTGATGTCAGAGCTACCATGAGTATAAAGAGTGAGAACCTTAATGATAGCTGATGAAATTGGCTCAAGTGGGACTTTTGCAAAGGTATTCAAAACAAAGTTTAGGTCCTAGAGGGCTAACTTAGGGCCACTAATTGGCCTACAAGAAAAAGAAGCTCTGATAAACATCTGAATACATGGATGTTCAGCGATTTTTTTTTTTTATTTATTTTTAATCAAATAACACACTGAGGGCAAATACCTGCACCTTTAGTGTGTTGGTAGAAAGGCCCCTCAATATTTAGGAACTCAAATACGTATGCAGGGGGAATTTGCTGCTGCTGGGTAAACGGCTTTTGGCAAGAGATTTCTAGATTACTTTCCTACTCAAAAGATTACATTTTGTAAAATTTTCTTGGTCGATAAGAATCCCCTTTCAAGTTTCATGCAGTCAGGTGTAGCCTGGAAACCTGAGGGTGAATGATCTGACCATGAGACAGAAGATTAGACCCGTCTAGTAGCATCCAGGCGTCAGATATTGACAGAAATCTATGCCACATTAACCATACCTTTTTGTCCAGAAAGGAGCAATTACTACGACCCTTTAAATTGGTTAATCCTTGCTCATTGATCTGGACCCACCTTCTGAGCCCCTGTTGATGTGAAACGTCACTTCCAGCTCACCTCCAAACCCAGAAGCATACGGGGGCTAGCGCCTACACATACCGCGGCGTTTCGCACCCCTCCAGCTCTGACTTCCGAATCCTGAAGTGGTTTGGGGGATGCAACATAGCCAAGAGAGCAGAGGCCACTGATCCCTACTCTTTTGCCCCGCTCCCTTGGAGCCTGCCCATAGCTTGAACTCTTTTGTGGACCAGTCGAAGGTTGGCTAACTGGGTCCTGGCCTGTTAACTTCTCGGCCACATGAAGCTATGCCGCATCAGAGGATCATCAATGTGGGGAAATTTCCCCAGGTATTCAAGGACAGGAAAGCACACTGAGGTGTTTAGAGAGGACTGCTATTATTTTCAGTAGGTTTCCTGTACGGTGCAGTCATAGAAAATACATAACAAAGAATAGAATATTTCGAATGACACATTCTCTTAATGCATAGCAGGAAATCTTACCTCCTCTTCTATATTTAATGGTCTTCTTGCTCAGATAAAATAGTGTGATAGCCGCTATAATATAGTTTATAATAGTTCCAATGCGCGCCGGATAGGAAAGCAAAAACAAGCCGCTGACATCAAAGAAAATCAAATTGCCATGGCGGTACTCTGAAGAGTCAGCAAGAAGGGGAGAGGATGCTAAATATTGTAACACACCCAGTATATTGTCACCTAGGAAGAAACAGATGTGATTTATCATCAATATTTAGCATTGGACAGGAAAAAAAAACAATCAAAACTTGCCTACAACCTTGAGATCTTATGTCCAAAAGCACACAAAAAAAAAAATAAATAAATAAATAAATAATAATACACCCTCCTCTTTTCCGACCCCATCTGCCTTCAGAGTTCGTTAGTTCTAATAACTGCTAATAAAGTACAAATCTGACCTTTTCAACAAAATTCTTGACGCAAGATCCAATAATTTCACTTATTTAATTGGCCTTTATTGGTAGGAATTACAGCCAAAAGTATAAACATACTTTATGTAATGCCGATGAAAATCACCAGACATGTGAAAACAACTGCTAAGGAAAGTACATTTTCATATATAGTAATATTAAAGAAAAACAATAAAACTGACTACAAGAGGTCGTCATTTGCTTATGTACAGGAGGGAGAAAGGTTAAATCAACTGCTCATTATTAGACAAGTGAAATTGGAGAAATTCATGGGTAGCCTGACTTACCTGCCCTCTGAATAGAGTCCGTATGAATCCTGTCTGCGGTGTCATACTTTGTGTGATAAATGTAGCCATTTTCAATGAAAGCCAGATCAATACCTACAATGAATCCATGACATCAGCAGTCAGATACATTCTTTACAAATTGATATATATATATATATATATATATATATATTATACACACACCCACACATATTTATATATACACAGTACAGACCAAAGGATTGCACACACCTTCTCATTCAGTCAACTTTCTTTATTTTCATGACTCTGAAAATTGTAGATTCACATTGAAGGCATCAAAACTATGAATGAACACATGTGGAATGAAATGCTTAACAAAAAAAGTGTGAAACAACTGAAAATAGGTCTTATATTCTAGGTTCTTCAAAGTAGCCACCTCTTGCTATGATTACTGCTTTGCACACTCTTAGCATTCTCTTGATGAGCTTCAAGAGGTAGTCACCGGAAATGGTTCTCACTTCACAGGTGTGCCCTGTCAGATTTAATAAGTGGGATTTCTTGCCTTATAAATGGGGTTGGGACCATCAGTTGTGTTGTGCAGAAGTCTGGTGGATAACACAGCTGATAATTCTACTGAATAGACTGTTAGAATTTATATTATGGCAAGAAAAAAGCAGCTAAGTAAAGAAAAACGAGTGGCCATCATTACTTTAAGAAATGAAGGTCAGTCAGTCCGAAAAATTGGGAAAACTTTGAAAGTGTACCCAAGTGCAGTGGCAAAAAACAAATGCTACAAAGAAACTAGCTCACGTGAGGACCGCCCCAGGGTCACCTCTGCTGCGGAGGATAGGTTTATCCAAGTCACCAGCCTCAGAAATCGCAGGTTAACAGCAGCTCAGATTAGAGACCAGGTCAATGCTACACAGAGTTCTAGCAGCAGACATATCTCTAGAACAACTGTTAAGAGGAGACTTTGTGCAGCAGGCCTTCGTGGTAAAATAGCTGCTAGGAAACCACTGGTAAAGACAGGCAACAAGCAGAAGAGATTTGTTTGGGCTAAAGAACACAAGGAATGGACATTAGACCAGTGGAAATCTGTGCTTTGGTCTGAGGAGTCCAAATTTGAGATCTTTGGATCCAACCACCGTGTCTTTGTGCGACGCAGAAAAGGTGAGCGGATGGACTCTACAAGCCTGGTTGCCACTGTGAAGCATGGATGAGGAGGTGTGATGGTGTGGGGGTGCTTTGCTGGTGACACTGTTGGGGATTTTTTTCAAAATTGAAGGCATACTGAACCAGTATGGCTACCACAGCATCTCGCAGCGGCATGCTATTCTATCCAGTTTGCGTTTAGTTGCACCATCATCTTTTTTTTCAACAGGACAATGACCCCAAACACAACTCCAGGAGGTGTAAGGGCTATTTGACTAAGAAGGAGAGTGATGGGCTGCTACGCCAGATGACCTGGCCTCCAGTCACCAGACCTGAACCCAATCGAGATGGTTTGGGGTGAGCTGGACCGCAGAGTGAAGGCAAAAGGGCCAACAAGTGCTAAGCATCTCTGGGAACTCCTTCAAAACTGTTGCAAGACCATGTCCGGTGACTACCTCTTGAAGCTCATCAAGAGAATGCCAAGAGTGTGCAAAGCAGTAATCAAAGCAAGAGGTGGTTACTTTGAAGAACCTAGAATATAAGACATATTTTCAGTTGTTTCACACTTTTTGTTAAGTATTTCATTCCACATGTGATAATTCATAGTTTTGATGCCTTCAATGTGAATCTACAATTTTCAGAGTCATGAAAATAAAGAAACTCTTTGAATGAGAAGGTGTGTCCGAACTTTTGGTCTGTGCTACATATATAATAATTTATATCATAATATATATATATATATATATATATATATATATATATATATATATATATATATATATATATATATATATATATATATATATATATATATATATATATATATATATATATTACACACACACACACACACACACTTGTGGCAAAGTCTTGAGAGTGACACACAACATAATTTATTTTCTTTCCACTAAGTTTGCTGCTTCTGTTTTCAAAGTGGAAATTTTGCTTTTGATTAACTCTAGATTGTTATGAAGAGTGGTCAGTTGAATTGCAAGAAATAAATAAATTACAAACTCCTTTGGGATTAAAATTAACTTGCTCATACAAAAAAATAATTTTCCACTTAATTTCAGCTCTAATATAAACTGACCTGCTTAGATAATGTCAGTGATCTTCTCATTTGCTCAAGAGAAAGTGTTAACAAGGACAGGACATATGATATATTTCAGTCAGGATGACAGATGCTAAGAGAAGACTGGTAATTTAATAGAGGGCTAGGGTTTGAAATTATTTTCTTCTGTTGACCATGGTCATTTTCAAGGAAACACGTGTAGTCATGATTGTTTTGCATCAAAAGGCCTTTACAGGCAAGGACATTGCTGCTTTGAAGATTGCCGCTAAATCAACAATGTATCAGATCACCAAGAACTTCAGTTGCTGTGAAGAACGTTTCAGGGCACCCAAGAAAGTCCAGCAACTGCCATAGCCTTAAAAAAAATTATCTATAGCACCAGGGAAGTGTAAGTGCACCTGCAGGAAGTTCGGGGATTGGACTGCAGTGGACCAAAGTTATTTTCTCTAATGAAGCCTCCTTCAGATAGTATGGGACATCTGGAAGAATGACTGTACAGAGAAGAAAAGCTGGCTGCTACCTGACACCTGTATCATGGCATATGTAATGTGTTAAAGCTTCCAAGGACCAGGGGTTTCTGCTCATTCAAGGGAGTGGGCTCACTCCCATACCAAATAGCAAATGTTTTTCAACAATCTAGGAAACATTTGGTGATGAAGAATACTTTTTCTAGCAAAATGGAGCACCATGCCGTAAGGCAAAAGTGATAACCAACTGGCTTGGTGAACAAAACACTGAAATTCTGGGAACATGACCATGAAACACCCCATAGCTCACTTGCATTGAGAACTTGTGGCCAACCGTCAAAAAGGGAGCGGAGAAATAAAAACACTGAAATTGTGATAAACTCCACAAGATGATTAGACAAGAATGATTTGTTATCAGTTAAGATTTGACCCAGAAACTGATCTGCAACATAGCAGGAAGTCTTGAAAAATAAGGAATAACACAGAGTTCTTGCATAAGCTTGATGTATAAAGGTACCGTCACACTAAACAACTTACCAGCGATCCCAACAACGATGCAACCTGATAGGGATCGCTGGTAAGTTGCTAGGAGGTTGCTGGTGAGAGGTCACACAGTCAGACGCTCCATTGATCCCACCAGCAACCTGACCTGGCAGGGATCGCTGGAGCATCGCTATACGGGTTGCTGGTGAGCTGTCACCAGCAACCAGTGACCAGCCCCCAGCCAGCAGCGACGCACTGAAGCGATGCTGTGCTTGGTAACTAAGGTAAATATCGGGTAACCAACCCTATATTTACCTTGGTTACCAGCGCACGCAGCTACACGTGCAGAGAGCAGGGAGCAGCGCACACCGCTTAGCGCTGGCTCCCTGCTCTCCTGGTTACAGCACACATTAGGTTAATTACCCAATGTGTGCTGCAGCTACATGTGCACAGAGCAGGGAGCAGCGCACAATGCTTAGCGTTGGCTCCCTGCACTCCTAGCTACAGTACACATCGGGTTAATTACCTGATGTGTACTCTGCTACACGTGCAAGGAGCAGGAGCCGGCACTGACAGTGAGAGCGGCGGAGGCTGGTAACGAAGGTAAATATTGGGTAACCAAGGACAGGGCTTCTTGGTTACCCAATGTTTACCGTGGTTACCAGTGTCCGCAGAAGCCGGCTCCTGCTGCCTGCACATTTAGTTGTTGCTGTCTCGCTGTCACACACAGCGATCTGTGCTGCACAGTGGCAGAGCAACAACTAAAAAATGGCCCAGGACATTCAGCAACAACCAACGACCTCACAGCAGGGGCCAGGTTGTTGCTGGATGTCACACACAGCAACATCGCTAGCAACGTCACAAAAGTTGTCCATCAGCAGCGATGTTGCTAGTGATGTTGCTTAGTGTGACGGGGCCTTTAGTCACTTAGGAAATGCTTATAATTGTACTTCATTAACTTAACCAGAGAAACATGTAACTAAAGTATCTAAAAACTGTGAAAACCAAAATTTGTGTCAGTCTCAAAACATTTGGCCATGACAGTATATGTAGAGATGTTTGTATAACAATTTAGATATTAAAGTTGAATAAACTCAACATACATTAATTCTTTCATTTTTTTATATTGTATATATATATATATATATATATATATATATATATATATATATATATATATATATATATATATATATATATATATATATATATATTTTACTAATTCTTCATATTAGGTTTTTTTAATTTATTTTCTAAGATTTTGATGTTAATTTATTTCCAATCTTTATCCTTTCAGCACGCTCAACTACAACAATACTGTATTATATAAGGAGGTTTTTTTCCCCCAAGTATGACACATCCCTAATAAATAAGCAAAGTTGGAATACAACAGTGCTCAGCATAAATAAGTACACACCCTTTGAAAAGTAACATCAATCTCACTGAACAAAGAACAATTACCAAAATGTTGACAAGACAGATTCAGAGAACATTTATTTTTAACCCTTAACCCATAAAATGTTAATATAACTCTCTTTACAAAATCTTCAGTTTTACTCAAATCAGTTGATGCAAAAATGAATGACCTCTATGATTTTTAAGAGGCAGCACCATATCGTCTAGACACGGAATGAACAAGTTGGTGACATAATGCACATCTTTTTCCATTCTTTAAGAACAACTTCTGTTAGAACCTGGATGCTGGATAGTGAGTGATGCTCAACTTGTCTCTTGTCCATGGCATTCAGATCACGAGACATACTTAACTACTGAATCACTTTCCCTCTGTTGTTCTTCAAAATTGCAACAGTGGTCTTAGATGTGTGTTTTGGATTACTGTCCTGTTGGAAAAGTAAAGACTACCAAGGGCCCAGAGTCATATTAGTATCTTCTATTTCAATATAAAGCAGTACAACTGTGAATTCATGATACCATCAATGAAATTTAGCTCCGCAACACCAGCAGCTTGTGCAGCCCCACATAGGGACACTGCCACCACTATGTTTCACTGTAGGCACCGGCCATTCTTCTTTGTATACCTCACCTTTGTGATGCCATACAATTTTGAAGCCAACAGTTCAAAAAACAAACATTTATCGTAGCAGCTTTGTATTTCTTTAGCTAACAACAGTGAACTTGAATGTATTTTTTCAATTTTGTCATCAGAAGACACTCCCGTTTAAGTTTTAACTTCTCTGAATGGCCTGGACATCTCTGTAAGATGTATACAATATTCTGACTGATAACTAAAGCTTTGCTGATCTTCATGTAGCCTTCACCTTTCTTGTGTAAATAAATTTTCTTCCTCAAATCTTCTGACATTTCTCTTCCATGTGGTGCCTTTGCTGAAGCATGAAATTTGAAGGGGTTTTCTTTGTCAAACAACTATCTTTTAAAGACAATGATCGGCTGGACAAAATTAGATTTTTATGATCTAAACTTTACCTTTGGTACGAAGACTTTCATTGGGGTGTACTCATTTTTGTAACATGGTCTTGAATGAATTTGTTAGGAAATTTTCTTTTTTGGGTGCAAAATACCAAACCGTGTTTGCAATTATAGGCCTACATTTGTGGGAGTATTTTGTAGTATGGTATCCCATAGAAAATATTTATTCAGAAAGGAAACAAAGACGTTTTCTGACTAATCTGTAGGGGTGTACTCATTTATGCTGAGCACTACAGCACTATATATTACATGATCAGTTGGGGCACCTACACAATACACCTATAGAATCTTTTAAAACCGACAGGTATGAATATGGAGTAGGTCTTCAGATTGCAGCTATAATAGCTGTTTTGGAAAGGATTTCTAGCAAGATTTTGGAGCTTGACTGTGGATATTTTTGTCCATTGATCGAGAAGTGTGTTTGTGAGGTCTAACACTAATACTGGATGAGAGCGCCTGGCTCAATCTAGGTCATCCTAAAGGTTTTCGATGAGGTTGAGGTCAAGGCTCTGTGCGGCCAGTTAAGTTCTTCTATACAACACATATCGTATGTACAGTTCATACCATTAGCCATAAAAATGTATTTTTATTTTTTAACCCCTTAAGCCCTCGGGCATTTTGCGTTTTTCCATTTTTTTTTTCCCTCTCTTTCTTCCGAGAGCTGTAACTTTTTTATTTTTCCGTCAATCTTGCCATATAAGGGCTTGTTTTTTGCGAGATGAGTTGTACTTTTAAATGAAACCATAAGGTTTACCATATAGTATACTGGACAACAGCAAAAAAAAGTTCAAGTGTGGAAAAACCGCAAAAAAAAGGTGTGATCGCACCAGGGTTGTGGAGTCGGTAAGCCAAACCTTCGACTCCGACTCCTCAATTTCTCTTGCACCGACTCAGACTCCGACTCCTACATATATTGCTTATAGTTAGGTGAAAAATTTATTGTAATACATGAACATGTGTATGTGAACATCAGACATTTAACAATTTCTATGACACAATAATCAAGACACTCGGACAGAACACAAAATATATCCATTGGAATACAACTCCAGAACACAAAAAAACAACAAACTACAAAAATGCAATACACTATGTAATATACAGTATATTACATATATATCTTGTGTGTAATTACATATTATATACACACACACACACACACACACACACACATATACACACACGTTTCCCGTGCTTCAAAGTTGCACTCCAACAAATATATTCCACGTTCCATCCAAACATCTTGACCATTGTATCACAAAAATAACTAAATGTCTGATGTTCACATTGTGCTACAATACATTTTTCACCTAAATATAAGCATTATACTAAATGTTATTATTTAGTCAAATATTCAGCACATTCTGCATTGCACTACTGTCCCCAATTTATTATATATTGTCGGAGTCGGTGCATTTTATACCGACTTCGACTCCACCAAAATGAGCTCCGACTCAGACTCCACAGCGCTGGATCGCACAATAGTTTTTGAGATATTTTATTCACCATGTTCACTATTTGGTAAAACTGATGTGTCGCTATGATGCCTGAGGTCGGTGCGAGTTTGTAGACACCAAACATGAATAGGTGCACTTATATCTAAAGGGTTAAAAAAAATTCACAAGTGTCCAAAAAAAGTGGCGCACATTTTGTGCCATTTTTCGAAATCTGTATCGTTCTCATTTTTCTGGATCTATGGCTCAGTGACTTGTTTTTTGCGTCTCGAGCTGACATTTTTAACTGTACCATTTTTGCGCAGATGCTACGTTTTGATCGCCTGTTATTGCACTTTGCGCAGAATTTGTGGTGACCAAAAAACGTAATTTTGGCGGTTGGAATTTTTTTGCCGCTACTCCATTTACCGATCAGATTAATTGATTTTATATTTTGATAGATCGGGCATTTCTGAACGCGGCAATACCAAATATGTGTATGTTTTTTATTTTTTTAAACCCTTTAATTTTCAATGGGGTGAAAGGGGGATGATTTGAACTTTGTTTTTTTTATTTTTTAAAACTTTTTTTCACTTTTTTTTTATTTTACTAGGTCCTTAGGGGGTTATATGGATTAGCAATCTGATCGTTCTTCCATATCTCCAGATCACAGCTACAGAGCTGAGATCTGCAAATATGCTGCTTTACTTTCAATGCAGTTACTATTCCGGCATTGAAACCAAGTGACTCATGTTAGCTACAGGTGTCATTCCATGATCCTGTGCTACCATGGCAAGCATCGGAAGTCATGTGATCACGTCACGTGACTTCCGATGGGGGCGGGGTAAGTCATCATAATGGTTGCGCGCATATACATCTCGCTCCTAGATTTTGGCAGCAAGATGTAAGGAGTTAATAGTCGCGGGTGGAACGCGATTCCACTCGCGACTAGCAGGCACACAGGTCAGCCGATATGTGTGCGGCCTGCCGCGGGGATTAACTTCACACGATCCATGACGTACCCAGTTTGTCATGGGTCGCTAAGGGCTAAAAGGGAAATTGTCAGTAGGATCAACAGTCCCAAGCCAACTATAAGGGCCTGTAGGTCATAGGAAGACGAATAAAATGATACCTTGATATCTGTGATCCGATCTCTTATTCCAGAGAAATCAACATATTTCTTATGTGTAAATGAGCTCTTCCAGGCTATGGGGCGGCTGCTGCCTGGAAAATAACTCTGCCTCAAAAGCTTATTTTTAATATAAGGGGGCGTGTGAGACAAGTAACTGATACAGAACAGAAGAATTGAACTTTGACTTCTTACAGAGAAGACTAGCAAAACAATAGAAGAAAAGAACAGAATAAAAAAGTAAAATAATGAAAATCTGAAAATGTAAGAAAAAAAAAAAATACAAAAGCGAATGTCATTAAAAACAATTACTGACCGCCCGCGACTTACAAAAAAAAAATAATAATTGTAGTTTTATAATTACCACTATTATAATCACTACATTTCTGAAACTATACTAATTATAAAGTACTATGCAGATGTCGGCAAAAACAATTACTGAGCGCCAACAACTGACTGACACTAACTCGAATGATCTAATTTAGTAAAATATACTGCGGTACAAGTTAATTACTACAGTATATTTAGGAGATAATGCAGTCCCTAGATCTGACCCTATCAGCTAATTATTTATTTTTTTTTTTACTGAAAAAGAAAAATCGAGCTCCACGATCAGTGATGAACGGCACGAATAAGCTCTTAGCTCACTAAACACACACACCAAAGTGGTGTGAAAAAAATACTGCATCCCTGACCTTTTGAGGCAAGGTGGAAAGGGGAGAGGAAATTTAGGAGAAGATACTCTGGGGATTATAGAAGGGAATCACAGACAGCACACAACAGCAGCTGGAGCAGCATAAACTCTGAAGGAGCAGCACTACAAGTCCCAGTGGGCAAACGGCAGCATGGAGGTAATACAATGACTCCGCAAGTCGCTACTGACTGGAATCGAGATGTGCAGAGTGATAGCAATATTGCGGCGATTGGTTGATTGATCTGCACAGACTGACCATTTGCAGCAAGTAGGGTAATCGTTGCGTCACTGGGGGTTCTCACAGTGCTTAAATCACTAATGACCACCAATAATAGATGGATTTTTACTAGTTAACTGCTGCAATTGGCCAGTCCCATTTGATGCCACTCTATCACTGGGGGTCCCCAAACTGATTGGTGCGGTCACACACTGCACCAATCAACACTGATCACTAATGTTTAAAAAAAAAAATATTATTTCTTTTATATGCTTTTGAATGGCTAATCACAGCAATTTTTGATACAGGTGAGGGGTGGGAGCGGCAACCCCCCCCCCCCTGGACATTGAGGCTTGATTGCCTGCTGTCGGGACAACAACTATGTTCACCCGACATGGCAATCGTTCTCCCGCAGGTTGTACCGCTACGTTCATATGTGGGAAGTCCTTTCAAAATAGGATATACGGTACGCCAAATGTTGGGAAGGGGTTAATATTTTTTAGATTGTTAACATTCTTTTGCTCTATTAAGCAACTTTTCACTTAACCATTTTAAAAATTACACAGAAAAACTATAAACTATGGATACACAAATGTATGTAAGGCATAAAATATACAGTATGTCAATAAAATGCATGCATATCTTAAAAACATACATAAGGAATTTAAATTGGGGGTATTTACTAGGTTTAAGAATCACATGGACAGGGTAAATTGAGAGCAATATTTAAGGGTTAATTATCAGCAACGGTCTTTGATCCCAAACAATAGTAGAGGACTGTAACAATTATTCACAGTTGCCATGCAGTTTCCCTGTTGTACATGTGTCACTGAATACAGGCTGTACTGTGTATTGCCTGCATTTTAGGGATTCTAAAGATGCTATCCACTACATCTGGGTCCCCCCCAAAAATCTATACTTATCTCCTGGACCGTCACTCTTCCTCTAATGTTGGCGCTGTTATGTCACGTGACTGCTGCAGCCACTAAGCATCCACTGATCAGTTCCAGCCTTTACTATTCATTCAGTCAGAGCAATTGAGAGGTCTTACGGAATACCAAAATGCTGCAGCAGATAAATGATTGACTGCATCAGTCCCGTCACAATGTCATGTGACTACCCAGAGACAGCTCCAACATAAAAGCAGCGCTTGTCCAGGCGGTAAGTATATGTTTTTTATTTTATGTGGGGCAGTCTGTCTGTTAAGAAGGGGTTGGAAACCCCTTTAAAATTAAAAGCAAACAGATATACTAGAGTTAATGCTGAGAATTGTAATTCAGAGGCATTTGTAAAATATAATAAGCACTAACTGATAAGCTGCTTACCAGGTATATTTCCAAAATCTCTGTAAATGCGGAAATCTGTATCTGATGGAATAATGCCGCTTTGGAAAATTTCTTGGGCCACCACAGAGGCAAACGGATGAATTGCAGCTGCTGAATATGCTTGTACAAGCCATGGATTTTCAGGTCCTGCAACAATAGTGATAAGCAGAAAACATACATTGGGTTTTTATTTCCAATAAGTCCTTTTTGGGAGCATGGATATTCCATCCATCTTCGAATCACTATCAGATGTCCAGGGAAAAGATCTTTGCCCTTAAAGGAAATCCATCAGTGGGATTCACCCCCCCCCCACTATGTACATGTCTTTGAAAGAGCTATATGCACAAGTCCAGCAATGCCTTTACATTATTCCCCGCCCAGCACCGCCTCCTCCTGCTTGACGTTACAGAGTATAGACACTATCAGTCAAGCAAGGGGAGGCATATCAATTCAAGCACGGATTTCTCAGTAATGAAGGTTGGACTTGCCTTGCTAAGAGCTAAATACACATAGCTTGAGGGGTGAAATCTTGTTGACAGATTTCCTGTAAAGGGGATGCATTTTCTATTACAGTTACCATCGTGGAACTGATTATCTATTTGTATAACAAATGTACGCAGGACAATATAGACAATCACCTGAGGCCCAAGTAATTATATATAAGTTTAATATTGCAGAAGTACAGCAGGAAACCATCCTCAGCTTCCTGCCCTCCACCTTCTTCATTGAGCAACAGCATGGCGAGAAGGGGACCATGCAACTCCAGGAAGTATATAGTATAGGAATACCTATGTTTTCTGAAAGTAAATGTCGCGGGCGGGGAGGACGCCACTGTGCTGTGCTCGCTAGCGCTCGGGTCCGGCGCTGCTGCGATGGTTGCTCGGTGGCTCGAGCGGTGGGCCGGATCCAGGGACTCGAGCGGCGCTCCTCGCCCGTGAGTGAAAAGGGGTGGTTGGTTTGGGGGATTGTAGTCCGTGACGCCACCCACGGGTTGTGGTGAGGTTGGGCACCACCGCTGCTGGTGACGGGGATCCCGGGAGCGATGGTAGGGAGCAGCTGGGATGTTGTTTTCCCCCCCTCCGTGGGTAGGGGTTGGTGGTCCCGGGGCCCGGTGAGGTGACGGGGAGGCAGGGTTGGCAAGGTGCAGGGTTGCCTGGAATGCGCAGCGCAGTTCCGGATGGCATGGTTGTACTCACTCAGCCACAAATGTACGCAAAGTCTCTGGTAAACCAAACGGCTGGATGGACAGGTCCCGCAGCAGGCTGCTGTGGTTTCTCCCGGACGGTTGGTGGTGGCTGCCTTTCCCTGCACCTTTGTGTATGTTCGGTCCCGATGGCTTCCTAACGGTAACCCGCTCCCCAGCGTGTATATGTGCCGGAGGAGCCCTTTTGCCCGCAGGCTCTGGTCCTTGGAATTCTAGCTGTGGCGGTAGCTGTATTTCCTTCTACAGGTCGGACGGTTGCTTTCTATCGGGTCTTGAATGTTAGGAAACCCCTGGGGTTCCGGTCACTAACGGATTTGACCTCTTTACGACGACTCCAAGCGTGGTCGGGGTCCGCAGGCCCTGACGGTGTGTGCTGGCTTCACTTCGCTCCCCGGTTGGGACCGGCGGGCCACCGCCCGACCCCGGTCCTACGGTTCCGCGTTGATCTGCCTCTCCTGCAGACGGCCACCACCGTCTGCCAACCTTGCTCTTGGTGCCCGGGCCACACACCCGGACATTGTCAGTTTACTCCTACACTCTTCACTCCTCTCTCTTGCACTTCCCTAACTGATCTCTCTTCCTTTTCCCGCCTCCAGGACTGTGAATTCCTCAGTGGGTGGGGCCAACTGCCTGGCTCCACCCCACCTGGTGTGGACATCAGCCCCTGGAGGGAGGCAACAAGGATTTTGTGTCTGGCTGATGTGCCTTTCTCGGGGTGGGGGTGTGTGTTGTAGTACCTGTGACGACCTGGCTAGTCCAGGGCGCCACATAAACATCTACATTTGTATACCTTTATTAGATAATAAGAATTGTAGAGAAGAGTTATCTGGTTTTACACTGGAAAAGTCAAATCTGGCTTTGTCACTTTACATAATAATTCTGGAATTCCTCCCACTTACTGGTTCTGTAATTACTTTTTTTTCATGACACATTGTACTTCAAAGCATTACTCCAGAAGTTGTTTTTCAATGTTGGAGCGGTGCTTTAAATCTAAGTCCCCTGTCCCCGGTACTAACCCTCCAGTGTCTTCACCTTTTTTTTGGCGTTGCTCCAGTCCCAAAGTACCATCTTAGGACTTATATTGACTTGGTCAAGTGTCAGAGACTGATGGGCGTGACGGTGAAAACAAATTAAGCCGCCAGAGGGCACGTATAATACAGGGAGCAGAGGACTTAGATTTAAAGCACTATCCCAGCGGCTCAAGAAAAAAAAAGCGCTGGAGTTGAGCTTTAAGTTCATGATTTTTTTTATTTATGTATTTATTTTTTTATATTTGCACTTTTAAAACTATTAGTCTGTTTGCCATTAAAACAGTCATACCACACAAAATAAATAGTAAATGACAATTTCCATATCTACTTTATGTTGCCATATTATTTTATTCATCCTTCTTTTTTTCATGACATGAGACCAAGGGTGGGCAATTAATTTTTCTGTGGGGCAACATGAGAGACCGTGACTGCTGTAGTGGGCTGAACCAACACGCTGAAATTAATTTTGCTCAATATCAATAGTAAATGAATGTAAATACATATTCTGTTTTATACTGTATGGCATGTAGAGTGCTGGCAGTGGTAAGGCTCAGTTGTGAAACCTCTTCCTGTATTGTGTATATTTTTTCCTCTTATTACAGTGTTCTCCCTTATGTGTAGCATCTTCCATTATTACATAGAGTCCACACACTATGGCTGCTTTCACACATCCGTTTTTTACAGTGCGGCTCAATCCACCTCAAAAACCTATGCAACAGATGCGGCGAAAAAAAACTGATCCGTTGCATAAGTTTTTCCATGCGGCCCATCCGTTTTTTGACGGACGCGGCTTGATACTGAGCATGCGCAGTTCAAAAAAAACATATCCGGCTGCCGGATGAGTTTTTTTGCCGCAGGACGCCGCATCTGGCGTCCATAGGCTTGCATTGTAAATCACGCCGTATCGCCACACAAAAAAAAGTGCCAGGCAACGTTCCATCCGGCCGCCGCATGGGCTAAATATGCCGCATCCGGCAAAAACCGGACGCAACGCCATGCGGCACAATACGGCGCTCATGCAAGTCTATGCAGAAAAAACGCAACCGGCGGCAAAAAAAAAGGGTTGTGTTTTTTCTGCAAAGCGCCGTATTGTGCCGCTCAGGAAAAACTGGATGTGTGAAAGCAGCCCAATAGAGATCTCAGCTCAGAGACAGCATTTGGATATTATGTCATGTTATACCAGTCATTTATATAAGCAGGCTCTTTACCTGTCTGGAATACCAGCTCCTTTCCTCCTACTCCCGCAGCCTCCAGGTTGATAAAGGCCCGAACCAGCTTGGCCCATGGGTGCTGAGTGATGAATCCATGACTCCCCTGTCCAGACAGAAAAGTGAATTGTTATGTTTGACATGCCAATCATTCCATGTCCAGTGCTATTCTGCTTTACTAATGAAGTAAGCAAGTATAAATCAACAGTGCTTCATCTACAGAGAAAAGAGTATGAAAGGGGTTAAATACTCATTCTTAAGGAGCACATGGCTCTTCAGCCCCCCAGGTATTGGGTGGCAGTGCACTTAAAACTCTTAAAACTTTAAATCAGCAGCATTGTTTGCCTCTGGCTGAAGTTCGGAGGTCTCTGATGCAAAAGCAGAGGCGCTAAAGTCAGTAGGTTCCAGCGATCTGGCCAGCTTCAGTGCAGCAATTACGTGCTCTATAGAAAAGAGCTTGTAGTTACTGCGCTCCTTGCATAGGAGACCTGCCACTGGTAACAGACTGAAATGATGGCTGTTAACACTGGCAATGGGCAGTAATCATTCCTAAATCACTTCCTTCTTTCATAAAGAAATTGCACAGTTGTATATATTTCAAACACTTTGCAATTTACACATCTATTATGATGAGACAATCCCTTTAAGGTGAACAAACACCTCTCAACAGCTGTCAAGTATTCGTCCCAATTCCCCCCATCCCACTCCGGTTTGGTGAAATGCATGTGTTTATAATGAGGTGAGAAGATAAAGCTGCCGGACACTTAGGTTATGTGCGCACGTGTGCGTATTACATGCAGTTACGCTGCGTTCTGCACCGCAGCGTAACTGCATGCGTCCTGCGTCCCCTGCACAATCTATGGAGATTGTGCAGGAGCCGTGCGGGAGCCGTGCGCACGTGGCATGTTAGAACGCAGCGATTCGGCTGCTTGCCGAATCGCTGCGTTCTAAGAAGTGACATGTCACTTCTTTCGTGCGTTCTGCATGCTGTCTATAGGGAGAGGCAGCATGCAGAGCGCACGAATCTGCCCGCACCATGCGCTTCAGAACGCAGCTTTTCAGCTGCGCTCTGAAGCGCACATTTTCGGTGCGGTGCAGAGCGCACACGTGCGCACATACCCTTAGATGTCAGCTCATTTTCCCGGAGAACACAGTGTTAGGCATATTGAAAGTAAATGTGCAGGGCTGTGTCCCCTATGAAATCTTTAATTCTGATTATCTGGCTGTGCAAGAAACCGCAGCCAGCACTATTTACTTCAATAGGAGCATTGTGTAGTTCACTCTACTGCCAGGTGACCAAAAGGACACTGCACTAGAAAAAAAAAAAAAACAGTAAAAGTGGCACAATGTTACACTATCCCTATGGCCTCTTAAAGTGGACCAAAGAAAAAAAAAAGTATTTACTTATAGCCATAGTGCTAATCTGCGAGTAAATATACTGATCTAAACATATGTGGCTGGCTACAGGATGTTAATCTACAGGGCAAAAATTAAGTTATGTTCTCCCTGCGGCTGCCTGCTTCCAGTCAATTTGGCGGTGCCGAGGGCTGTGCGCAATCAGCACTCTCTAAACAGTGAGCACGATGTAATAACTACTCCTTGACTGACATCATGGTCCACAAACTTGCAGGATGTCAGCCGAAGATCCAGATAAACACTACGTATGTTTAGAATGGTATTTATATTAATATTACCACTATGTTGCTGGTAAATACCTTTTGTGTAGCTGGTTCCCTTTATTTCTTTAGGACGGTGGGTTCCAAGCAATATGCTCTCAGTTTATAAGATTGGAATACCACTTTAATACCTGTAAATGTGTTTTAGAAAACAAAAACCTCAAAATTACCTGCAAAATATTCTCTTCTGCCCCATTGAAGAGAAAGATGATTGCATGTTTCAGAGGAACAGATGTACTTGACAAGGAGCCCAAGATTTCAAGCAAAACGGCGCAGCTCACAGCATCATCACTGGCACCTAAAGTAATATTACATAATTTATGTAGTAGTAACGAGTAACGTCACATTATCATCATGACAGATCAAATAAATATTATACACCAAGAAGCAGGAGTTATGGATGGAATTTCTATATGGAAAAACTATTAATCTAATTTAGCATGGAATACAGTCCCCAAATCAACAAGTGACAAAAATTTATAGTGTTCTTTGCAGTTTTACTGCCAAATTCTTCAAAATAGTGCCTGTCGGATGAGAATTTTTGTGCCCTTTTGTTTTTGCCTTTAATGTGTATTGTGCCTTTTTTAGAGTAAAAATCCACAGATTTTATACACTAATTACAGAAAAAAATGCAAAAAAACCCCTAAAAACAGACAAAACCAAGTTAACAAAAAAAAAGCAATTTAAATAATGAAAAAGGCGCAAAAGTCACAATTAGAACCATTTTCACTCCAGTAAAAAGGAGCAAAGATCATGATGAATTGGGCTGTAGTCTCAAAGTTTGGGATTCTTCAATGGCTTAAAACAGAATCACCTCATTATACAGAGTCACATGTCAATTTACATCATCTTATCAATCCTCATGAACAAGATTTGGGGTATTATTTTTAATCAAAGTTTCTGGCAAAAGATTCTGAGCTTTATCATTGCTTGTATCGTAAATTAGCATAAAAGATTAATAACTTTGGGTGAAGGGGCCAAGACCTAAAATTGTCCAAATAAATGAATACATCAGCATTAACTATCAGGGATATTGCCTTATTTCTATCCGGTTGGCCATTTTTACAAAAGTGATGGAAAGAGCAACATTAACTTTAGTCCGTTATAGACATGAGATAGGAAATCAGTTGGCCAAAATGAACAACTTTGTAGATTTGCTTTTCAACCAAATTGGCAGCGCTATTTTTCCCAAAAGGTCGAATAAGCCAGAATTGATCTAGCTTGTTACATGGCTCATTTGCTGATGATCCCATTACTAAATAGCACCTAGTAGCGCACTTCATTTTTTGCATCTGACAAATGTATCCATCATGCCGAAGCAGATCAGGAACTAAAGAGATGTGGAGCTAATACTGCGCTGCCGAAAATACTGTATGACATAAATCCTATCTTCGGCAGCGCAGTATAAGCTTCACATCTCTTTTGTTCCTGACCTGCTTCGGCTTGCTAAGTGCGTGAACTCTGCAGCAGCCGATTGCATGCTTTGAATCATGTTGTGTGACAAACAACCCCATAAGGTGAGCACATTCCCTTATCAATTTTTGCATGTAAGTTGAATAAGACCCTATTGCGCTTTTCCCCCTTCAGCTTTCCGTTTAGCGTATCCATCATATATTACCAAATAAGACATTGGTCATTTATCTTATAGCCAATTCAAGAGTATGGGAAGAAACGGATCATAATATGAATTAAAGTGATAAAAGTTATATTACCCGTATCAACGTTGATTATTTTGCCACATTTTTCACATTATTCTCTTTCATCATTTAGATGATAATACATAGGAGAGGGCAAACTCTAATATGTCATGCATTGCCATAAAGAGATATCTACTGATAAAGTGGACAAAGTACAAAGAGAAAAGGGCTATATTGTCATTGGTCTACAAGAAGAGAAGTCATCACTACACAGTGAATAATCCTCAGAATACATTGATTTCAATCTCGTTATAAATTGCTCAAAAAAAGAAAAAAAAAAAATACCCCATACTTATTGCCCAACTGTAGTAAATATCTGAAAATGTACATGTTAGGATTAACTTAGAATCCCATAGCCCATATGCCACACTCACGGGGGTACAGTATAAAAGGCTCAAAAAAGTTAAGGGAGCACTTTAATCCTGAATTGCAAAAAAATATTTATGTTGATACAAATTGTGTAATTTGTAAAGAACAAAATGGAACCTCAACCATAAATATAAAGTTATCAACTAATTGAGGGCTAGATTCAAAATCATCAAAGCAAAACAAAACAAAACCCATATAGGAGCATTGAACGTGCATGAATTTCATTACAGCAACTCACTCACAATGTGTGTATAGCCCCATATGCATTTCCAACTACGTCTGGGCATGCTACTGGTGAGGACTAAGAATGATGTCCAGGAAGAGCTCCTCTCAGATATGGATCATGGCATCAGAGAGCTCCTGGACAATTGTGTTCAGGTCTGGGCAACGCAAGAACAATTAAATGGTATCAATGCATTCACCATCCATGAACTGCCCCACACACTTTAGCCACGTGAGGTCTGGCATGGTCCTTCACCAGTAGGAATAAAAGGCCCATAGAAAAATTGTAAGGTCTGACAATAGCTCTGAAAATTTCACCAAAGTACCCAGTCAGGTTATGATAGCCATCATATGGACGTTTATACAACCCTCCAAGGAAATAGCTCCCAGACAATAACTGAGCCAATGCTAAATCTGTCAGCCTGGATGATGTAGCAGGTAATGTTTAGCAAAGCATCATTGTTGAACTTGTCCCTACTAAGAGTACCCCTTTTTACATGTAAGGCCCCATGGAATAATGGGCGCTATAAGAAATAATAATAATCTCCAGGCTCTTTTACATGTGCTCAGTGTTAACCTGCCCTAAACTGAGTGACAACGACAAACCTGCCAATTATGGTTGTCTCTGGTGAATGTACACAATGTAGGGCTGTGAGCACAGGGCTCACAACAAAACGTCAGACTCTCATGTCACCTTCATGGCATCTGTTTCTGACAATTTGGTTAGAAACTTGCACAACAGCACTCTGCTAGGAGGTCATGTTGTAGGACTGACAGTGTTCCTCTTAGGGTATGTGCGCACTTGGCGTTTTTTTCATGCTGCGTTTTTATGTGCGTTTTTGTCTCAAAAAACGCACCCGCGGCTAAAAACGCGGCAAAAACGCATGCGTTTTTGCCGCGATTTGGTGCGTTTTTTGCTGCGTTTTTGCTCACTGCGTTTTTAATCAGTGCACAATGCCATTAAAGATTGTTGATGAAAAAAAAAAAAAAAAAAAAGGTCTGATGTCATTTCCTTCTTCAAAATGTTCATGGTATGCAGGAGAGCAGACAGCTGCAGAACTAGTGTATGCAGGAGAGCAGACAGCAGCTGCAGAACTACAAGGCTCAGCATCCTCCATTCGGGACTGTATGCAGTTTTTTGCCCAAAAAGAAAAAAAAATGACGTGGGCTTCGCCATATTTTTGTATGCTAGCCGGGTACAGCAGGCAGGTACGGGCTGCCCCCAACCCCCAGCTACCTATTTGTACCCGGCTGGGAACCAAAAATATAGAGAAGCCCTTTTTTTTTTTAATTATTTCATGAATTTCATGAAATAATTAAAAAAAAAAAAAAAAAATGACGTGGGCTTCGCCTAATTTTTGAGTCCAGCCGGGTACAACTAGGCAGCTGGGGATTGGAATCCACAGTGCAGGGTGCCCAAGATTTCTGGGCACCCCCACTGCGAATTGCAGTCCGCAGCCACCCCAGAAAATGGCGCTTTCATAGAAGCGCCATCTTCTGGCGCTGTATCCAACTCTTCCAGCTGCCCTGAAGCCGGGTGGCTAGCTAGGTAATAATGGAGTTAGGGCTAGCTGTATATTATCAGCTAGCCCTAAGCCCGAAATTCATGGTGTCACGCCAATATTAGACATGGCCACCATGAATTTCTAGTAATGATAAAAAAAAAAACAACAACACACAGAAAAATATTTTTATTAGAAATAAAACACAACACAATTAGTGACTCCATCTTTATTGAAATAAACGCCCCTCCGCAGTAATCCTGGGTTAGGGTCCCGCGCCGTCCAATCCGGATCCAATATCATCTGATCGGTTTGCTGGAAGGCAAAGCGATCAGATGATGTCAGGTTAAACTACGTGAATCCCATCACACATCAGCTGATTGTATAAAAGCCGATTATACAATCAGCTGATGCATCGGTGCAAAAAAAAAAAAATAATACTCACTTATGTGCTGATTACCGGCAGCTCCTGGAGCGATCGATTGGACGGGAGTCTGATCCCGTCCGATCGCTGCAGGAGCTGCCGGTAATCAGCTGATGAAGTCCCCTGACGGCAGGATCAGCTGATAGCCGGCCGGGCGCGAAAAAGCCGGCGAGACTACGATCAGCTGATGCGTCAGGTGACTGCATCAGGTGATCAGCGCCAGGTCCTGCAAGCAAGGTCCTGCCCCGGGGAGACTGCACACACCCGGAGCGGCGGTACCGAGACAGGGGCTGGGAGCGGGCATGGCACCGGCAGACAGGTGAGTATATATGACATTTTTTTTTTTTCTACTGTTCACTTTGGTTTTCGCCGCTGCCTCCACCTCTCGCCATGACATGGCGCCGCACGGAGCTGACATGCACAGGACGGGAGGTGGAGGCAGCGGTGACGGTACCGGCAGGATTCATGCTTCTGTGTTTACCAACAGAAGGAATCCTCTTCCTGTACACGTCACTATACTGCCCACCCATTGCGTTTATAGCTGCGTTTTTAGTCATAGAAACGCGGCTATATGCATTTTTCATTGCGTTGTTTAACATCTCATTGAACTCAATGGGTGAAAAACGCAGTGAAAAACGCAGAAATAATTGACATGCTGCATTTTTGTGGTCACCACAAAAACGCAGCTACAAAAAAACGCTGTGTGAGGACAGCACTTCTGAAAACCCATAGACATTGCTGGGGAAGCAATGTCACTGCGTTTTCAGCACAAAAACGCGGTAAAAAACGCCGCTAAAAATGCGGCAAAAACGCCTAGTGCGCACAAGGCCTTATCCTCGTCATAAAAAGGAGAAAATAGTCTGTTGGGTTGAAGCTTTCTTACGTCCCTGTCTGTCTCACCTCACGTTAAGGATCAAGTGCTGCTATCTTCTCCATGCTCTTGAGACTGTGCTGTGGGACACATCTTTGTGATGGTATGCATGGATATGACAACCTGGAGGAGCTGAATTATTGGTGCAACCTGAATTGGTTGCAGATGCTACCTCATGTTATCAGTAATAAGAAGGACAATAGCAAAATGTTAAATTAGAGAAAACTCAGACTGGAAAGGAGAGAGTAATTGTCCATCATTACCACCTACATAACCATATTCTTTTTGAGGGTTGTTTTGCCGTTACCATTCCAGTGCACCTATTGGCACAGACCACACAAACTAGCTCCCCATTTGTCAGGTTCCTTACCAACTATGTAATGCATGAGATTATACAAAGTTACACATCAATTTTTAGGTTTTGAATAGAGTTTTGCTTTAACAGACTTATCTCTATACTCTTTGGGTTCGGTATTAGGTCATAGTATTTCCTAGAAAAAAATATAGTGATTGAAATATGATCAAAACTAAAAGGCCAAATATCTACAAAAATTTAAAGTAGATAGAGACTTTCAAAGGACCATCACTATTACTGTCTTTTTTTTTTTTTTTTTAAAAAGTGACCACTCCATCTATTCAAATGAACAAATGTAATTCTTACCTGGAGTGTTGGCGACAGAGTCAAAGTGGCAATTTGCTAGCACAGCATGCTGTGACCCCCGAACCGGCTCCAATTTCACAGCAATGTTAGTTATGTTATCATAGTAGCTGGTAAAACCTCCAAGAAAGTCTATGCTGAATGATCCAGTAGGTCTTTGGATATCAACTGCAATTTTGTGGCTCTTGCTGCTCTTCTTTTCTATCTCATTGATCTTGTCCAATAAATAGTTAACTGTGAGGATTTCATTTGCAGGACTCCCTACTGTCCTGGAGTCTATGGCGGTAATATGTTCCAAGTAAACCCTGTAAAAAAAAAAAAAAGTGGGATTAACATGTGTAAAGTGTAAAAGGTTCTTAAAAATGTACCAGCCTACTTGTACTCACACATATATTACATACATACACATTTTATATATATATATATATATATATATATATATATATATATATATATATATATAGTGTGTGTATATATAATATATATATATATATATAGTTATAGTGTGTGTGTGTGTGTGTGTTTATATATATTATATATATATATATATATATATATATATATATATATATATATATATATATAAAATCATACATACACATACACACATATATACACGTGTGTAATATATATATATATATATATATATATATACACACACACACATGTACACATACATATAGATATATACATATATATATATATATGTGTATATGTATGTGTATATATATGTATAAATATGTGTATATGTATGTGTATAAATATGTGTGTATATATATATATGTATAAATATGTGTGTATATATATATATATATATACACACACACATATACATATACCTACATATGCACACACACACATATATATATATATACACACACACATATACATATACCTACATATACACACACACACACACACACATATATATATATATATATACACACACATATACATATACACACATTATATGTATATATATATATATACACACACACACACACACACACACACACACACATATGTATAATATATACATATATATACACACATATATATATATACATATATACACACACACATATTATATGTATATATATATATATATATATATATATATATATATATATATATATATATATATATATATATATATATACACACACACATATATTATATATATTTATTACACACATATACACATATACACATATATATACATATACATATATACACACATATGCATGCATGCATACAGTCATGGCTGAAAGTGTTGACACCCTTGAAATGTTCCCAGTAAATGAAATATTTCTCCAAGAAAATTATTGCAGTTACATGTTTATATTCTGTGTATTGGAACAACACAAAAATGAGAAAAAAGGCAAATTGGACATAATTTCATAGAAAACCCCAAAAATGGCCCAGGTAAAATGGTTAACACCTGTCGAAAATTTGTTACACAAATGTTAGTTAGTTTGTTACACATTAGTTCCCCGGCGAGTCGCCCCCATTAGCATGTTAGTACACCCCTGTGGGCATGCTAATATGCTAATGAATAAGCAGCGTCATGTGTCAGTGCACATGACCCCGGAGTTTGGGTCATGCGCACTATGAATCCGGTTGTACAGGTCCTGGCTTTAAACTGAAGTAGTGCACATGACCGGAAGTCCGGGGTCATGTGCACTAAGCCGAAATCCCCTGTCCGATGCGATGGCTGCGGAGAGGTGGGTGAGATCATCCTGTGACGCTGCATATTTATTAGCATGTTAGCACACACACAGGAAACAATTAGGAGGCACTTAGAATAAAACCTTAAAAACTCACTCAAAATAACAAAGTTGCAAAAACATTACAGAAATAAATGCAACTTTCCTTACCAACCCCAGGTCACAATATTAAAGCACTATAGCAGACCAGGGCAAAGTACGACTCGTGGACCACTTCTGGCCTTCTGGCTGTTACAGTTCGGCCCACATTAGCCAAAGGGCCGAAAAGAGTAGCCACAAAATCCCTTCCCCTGCCTGCCGCCAGCTTCCCAATGTCTGTTATTTGTATCTTGGCTTACAGCTTATTAGCTTCTCCCACATCATTAGATGAGGCAGGATACCCAACACTATATAATTGCACCCAAAATGGATAGACACTCAAATTCCCCAAAGCACTACTATAGAGCCTGGCTGCAACCTGAAAAAGATGAAAAAGAAATGCCTGAGATATTGGTCAATATTTTGGCCAAAATAGGCAAGCTTGCAACCCCTTTCAAAGGTCCTCATTGTCTTGTGAGTCCCTATACTAAAACTATTTAGTGTTATACAACTACGATTTGATATTGATGACCTAGCTAAGATAGGTTATCAAAATTGAAGTCCTGGAAAACTCCTTTAACTCCTTACTGACATCTACTGTACATATACAGAGCAAGCCAGTAGTGGGTATCTGGAGCGGGTTCACACACTGAGCTCGCGCCATACATGGCAGGTAATGGCTGTGTGTTAGATACAATACCTGCTCCACCCTCGACTCTTAACCAGTTAAATGCTGCTGTCAAACTTGGACGGCAGCATTAACAGTGCACTAGCATAGGGGCACACCATTCTATTACGCTAGACGTGATTGTAGGTTGCCGATGGGTAGTGATTACTGGTAAGGGTCTCCTGAAAACCTCTGTACTTGTCATTATGGAGCGCCCTTGACATCAAACCAGCAGCTGGGCTTCAAAGACTGTGATTTTTGCTGTATACAGCGATACTATGGTATAGTCAGATATAGCAATCAGGACTAACAAATACAGTGAAATATAAAAAAAAAATATTTTAAGAAATATGAAGAAAAAAAAAAAAAGTCAATTCACCCCCTTTTTCCCCTATTAGAAGTAAAGATAATAAAACAAAAGACAGTTTGTTATTTTCCGAGCGTGGTGATACCCTATCAAAATATAAAATTAACTCAAGCAGTTAACATCATAAAAATAAAAAAAAAATAAAAAACAAAATTACTTTTTTTGATCACTTCATTAGAACAAAAAACGGTGTAAAAAATGGTGAGATCAAAAGGTCATAGCTACCCCAAAATTGTATCAATAAAAACATTGCCTTGTCCATGAACAAATAATCCATCAAATGGCTCTATTGGCTAAATATTGATAATGCTATGGATTTCAGAAAATGGCAACATAACCAGAACAATATTGCCGTAATCATACTGATGAGGAGAATCATATCGCCAGGTCATTTTTACCAAACAATGTATACAGTAAAAACAATTAAAAAAAAAAAAAAAAAACAATGTCAGAATTGCATTTGTTTCACAATTTTCAGTGTACTTAAAAAAAAAAAAGTTTTCTGGGGCGTGGCTTGAACATGGTGGTGTGAGGAAGCAAACTACCTGAGCTCCTACATCCACTGCCCGTATTCAGCTAAACTACAGCCTCTCCGCAATCTAATGCCGCCTAAAAAGGAAGCCCCAGGGAGCACTCACCACGGTGGCTGGAGCTGTGCGTCCAGGAGGAAGAATGGAGAGTTTCTTCAGCGGGGCGCCGCTGGAGATGAGGAGTGCGGGCAGCAGCGTTAAGATGGCGCCGGCTCCCATGCTGCGGCCCGCTGGGGGGGGGATCCCCACAGGCAGGGATGCCGCAGAAGTCAGCGACGGCCGGCGCGAGCCCCCGCAACGGAGCAGGGACGAGAGCGGCTGCAGAGAGGGCGTCCCAGCCAATGAAAAGACACCGCACAGCTGAAAAGCTCCACAGCGGGGACGCCACGGGACCCGCAGGGCACTGCGAGGAGGAAGGTGAGGAGAAACGGAGGAGTGGGGGGGGGGGGGCCCAGATCGTGGGGGCCCTGACAGGCCTGCAGCACCCGGCCAGCACAAGCCCAGTGCATGAGAGCTGCTCCCTGCACTCACCAGAGAAATCCCCAGGCAGAGACATTCCAGCTATCTTCCTCCCTGTGCGGGGGCCTCCCCTGGGCAGCCCGGCTCCCTCCCCCACATGTGCGAGCCCTGCTCATAATACACCAGATATACAGGCACTGAGGGAGTTAATCTTAGCCCTTCCAAGTAAAAGTGACCTAGATGTACTGGTCTGCAGAATAGAGCAATCTCATCAACAGGCCATCACTGCGGTGAGAGAGGAGATAGGGGCCTTGGACGACAGGGTCACAGCCACTGAACAGGCTCAATATTCTATGGAAAGCAGAGTCACACGGCTGGAGAAAGAATGTGTGGCCTACAATAACCGCTTAAGGTATATGACACTGTTGCTGGACGACCAAGAGAACAGAGGACGCCGCAACAACATAAGAGTAAAAGGTATCCCAGAGGACTGGCCCACTGAGTTGCTCCATACCAAGGTGAAGAAATATTTAATACTGTCACTAATAGACCACTGGATGCCACGTTTCTATGCGACAGAGTACACAGAGTTGCCAGGGCCACCCAGGGAGCCGGCTCGTCCGCACCAAGAGACGTTCTCTGCCGTTTACACTTCTTCACGGACAAGGAGCAGATCCTGAGAAGGGCCTGGGAGTTCGGGCCTGTAAAGATGGACGGTGCAGTTATTAAAGCTTTTCTCTGATGTCTCTAGCCGCACACTTTACATGAGGTGGCAGCTTCAACCACTCCTGGTTAAAATCAAGGAGGTGAACGCCTCGTATCGCTGGGGCCATCCGTTCCACCTTATTGTCTGGAAAGGGTCGTCTGTCTTCCTATTGAAGCATCCTGCGGACCTGCCGGCCCTATACAAATTCCTGGATTTGCCCGATCTCCCCATTCTAGACTGGTTATCCTGGGAGTCCACGAGCCCCCAGATGCAGAAGAGGGGAAAGGTTCCAGGTTTCATGCCAAGCAGTGGCAGTGGCTGAGAAGTTTACAAGGCTCCATTCTTGGATTACTGTTTTGGTGTATTGCGTACCCTTGCATTTTCTGGGGTTTCTGTTCCAGTGTGGGGGGGTGGGGGGTGGGCCATACATATGGTCTGAAGGTGGCGGCGGAGGAGAGGCTGTTGGAATTCATAATAAGCATTGCCTTCTGTGGGTTTACAGGGGTGATAGCCAGTATATAGCGGGGTGGGGGGGGGGGGGGCGGGTGGGTTTCATACGTGTGTTCACTACCGTCTTCGTTGAGACTGCCCTAGTAGGCCTAGGGCGGGCCCATAGGCCTGCAAGCTCTTTGAGAGCGTCTTTTCTTGGTTTCCGTTTTCTTCCTTTTTCTCCTTTTTTCGCCTAATTTTTCTCTCTTTTCCTTTTTCTCCTTTTTCACCCTCCCTCTACTTCTACATCTCCCCCTTTTTTCTCCCCCCCTTAATACCTTTCCCCGTGGTGTGTTTGTGCGTCTTGTCCTTGTCGTTTCCCCATAGGTCCCTGTTGAAGCCGCGAAGCAGATGTCCAAACCTGATCTTAGAGTGGGGTCCCTGAACGTCAAGGGCCTTCACAGCCCAGAGAAGCGCTCAATCCTCCTGAACCTGTTGTGGAAAAGGCGACTTCAGGTAATCTTCTTACAAGAAACCCACTATTGCCTAGATAAACCATATAAGCTGTCTGACCGGAGATACTCGACGGTCTACCATTCGCCATCACCTGACCCACGATCCAGGGGGACAAGCATTCTGGTTGCGAGCTCTCTGCCATGGGAGTTGATGGGGACCCACACGGACAAGGAGGGGCGATTGATCATGATAAAAGGTAGTGTCCAGTCCCAGGTCTTCACCTTTGCGGCCCTTTACCTTCCCAACACGGGGCAATGCTCGGCCCTGCTAAAATACCTGAGCATCCTGGACGAGTTCTCAGAAGGCACGTTGATAGTGGGAGGGGATTTTAATTTTTTTATGGACCCAGAGATAGATACTTCAAAGGGTGCCGCCACTATGTCTAGAGCCGCTCATAGTCGGGTCAAACGGGGATTACACGAATACCAGCTAGTCGACGCATGGAGGGTGCAACACCCGACAGATAGGGACTATTCCTTCTACTCCGCTGTCCATAATACGTACTCAAGGTTGGACCACTTCTTTATCAAACACAGGGATCTCCACTGCCTGGTGGGTACTGAAATAGATGAGATCTTGTTTTCTGACCACGCTTTAATAATTCTAGATGTCTCCCTAGTGCGCCCATTGGTTAAACAAGGCCAATGGACATTGAATACTTCTTTGCTGGGGGATCGTGGGACCATGCAGGAAATACGGGAGGCGGTGGAGGAGTACTTCAACCTCTGCGCCCGGGGAGACACCACACCCGCGGTAAAATGGAAAGCACATAAGTGTAGTGAGAGGTCTGTTTGTTAAACATGGCGCTCGGTTGAAACGGGAGAGAAACGCGGAAATCGAGTCGCTATTGGCAGACATACACGTGTTGGAGAGGATTCACAAAGACCGACTAGATGATGAGACCAAAACCCTTCTCTTTCAGAAAAGAGAAAAGTTGAAATCGCTGCTTTCCAACAAAGCTAAAGCCTCATTTGCAAGATGCCGAAGGCATTTTTATGAATTCGGAAACAAAAATAGGACTCTAGCAAGGGCGTTGCGGATTCAAAGGTTGAAGGGGTTTATACCACATATACGGAAACAATCTGGGGAGAGAGCCTCACTTCCGGCTGACATTGCTGGTGCATTTAGGGACTTTTACTCAGCCCTGTATTCGATTGACAACAACTTGACAGAGGACGATAGGGAGACAGCCAGGGAAAGAATCCAGGATTATTTAAGATCCTCAGGACTCCCAAGGCTTAAACCGGAAGATATAAAGGCACTGGAGGCACCGATTTCTGAGGCGGAGCTAGCTGCGGCCCTTAAGAATTCCCCTTCAGGTAAGGCACCGGGGCCGGATGGGCTCCCGGTGGCCTATTACAAGAAGCTGGGTCCTATATTGACCCCCCATTTTCTAGCAGCCTTCAACAACATCCCATCGTGTCCATCCCCACCTTTACCAAGAGATGCCCTTGCTGCTACCATTGTGGTTATTCCTAAAGAGGGGAGGGATCCCTCCACTTGTGCCAACTATTGCCCGATCTCCCTGCTCAATGTGGACCTAAAGTTGTTTGCTAAGATTCTGGCCGAGCGACTGTCCCCACTGCTAGGGGGTATAGTCCATTCTGACCAGGCTCGGGTTCATGCTGGGCAGGGAGGCTAGGGATAACACCACGAGGGCCATAAACCTGATTCATAGGGCCAGATCTGATGGTGGATCTCTCATGTTGTTGTCGACAGACGCCGAGAAGGTGTTCGACCGGGTCAGCTGGACGTTCCTGGACGGTGTCCTTGCTTTCCTAGGGCTGGGGGGAAACATGCTAAGTTGGATAGGTTCTCTATATAGTGCACCGTCGGCTCGTGTTTGGGTTAATGGAGTGCTTTCAGAGAGTTTTCCGATTACCCGGCAGGGTTGTCCGCTTTCCCCAATGATATTCATACTCACATTAGAGCCCCTACTGCGACACATTCGGATGAACACTAGCATTAAGGGACCAGAGATCGGGGGAGCGACTCATAAGGTAGCAGCCTTTGCGGATGATCTATTATTTTTTATCGCTGACCCAGCCGAATCACTCCCAGTGCTAATGCAGGAATTTAATCGTTACTCCCTCCTCTCCAACTTCAAGGTCAACTTGTCTAAAATCGGAGGCTCTGGGCGTTAACCTCCCCGCGGAGGTAGTTTCGCAGCTGCGGGGAGCCTCTGATATTCAGTGGGCTCCTCAGTACCTGCGATACTTGGGACTTAAATTGTCGGCCGACGTGAGCTCCCTTTTCCAGTTGAACTTTACCCCTCTGCTCCAAAAAATTAAAGAAGACTGTAAAACCTGGTCAAAAGGCACTTTCACGTGGTTCGGACGGGCCGCAATTTTTAAGATGAACATTTTTCCGAGACTCTTGTACCTCCTTCAGACCCTACCCATAGGGATCCCCAGGCCATTCTTTAGAGAAGTTTCCTCTCTACAAACGATGTTCCTATGGGCAAACAAGCCGGCGAGACTGGCACGGTCGTTGTTGTGTAGACCTAGGGCTCGGGGGGGGGGGGGGGCTGGGTCTCCCGGACCTCAAGACGTATTACATTGCCACACACAAGGCCAGGGTGGTGGACTGGTGTCGCCATTCTAAAGCCAAGGCTTGGGTTCAGGTGGAGCAGAGCTTTACTGACATGCCATTGGCGGGGCTTCCCTGGGCACTTCCCCCTGTGGGCACAGAACTCAAATCCCATCCTACGATTGGTGCTACGCTATCTTGTTGTTCCCAGGAGGTGGTCCGGAGAGCCCTACTGCCCTTGCCCTCTCCCCTTTCTCCGATCATTGGCGCCCCGAATTTTTCACCGGGTCTCTCTGACCCAATGTTTCGCCTCTGGATCTAAATAGATTCCGCGCTCAACACATCGGAGTCGGGGGGCATTGGCCAACAATAGAGGAACTTCGGAGCTTCCGGGTCCCTGGACCCCTGGGCCCGTGGCGTTCCTTACAACTGCGACACTTTCTCGTTACTCTACCGGTCCATAGTCAGTTTGACAGACCCCTCACCGACTTTGAGAAGCTGTGTATGGAAAGGGGGTCTCTCCGACACTCCCTGGCCATTTCACACTCCATGCTATGCAACTCTACAGACCTGTCCCTGCCGGGGTTTCTCTTGCATTGGGAGTCAGACCTGGGCCTCACCCTCTCGACCTCGCAAAGAAATAAAGTGCTGTTACTCGCCCACAAAACATCAGTTAGCTCCAAACTCCAAGAGGCCAACTATAAATGTATCTCTCGATGGTATAGGGTCCCGACGAAACTCCACTGGTGTAGACTCCAGTTGTTGGAGATGTGGGACTGGGGAAGGTGACTTCCTGCACATATTCTGGGCATGCCCGGAGTTGCAGCGGTTTTGGGAGGGGATGCGGGGGGTGATCGGGCATGTGGTTGGACTCGCGCAGACCCTGGGCCCGGAGCTCTTCTTGCTTCAACTGCCCGACTCCTCTGTCCGTGCTTATAAGGGGTCTCTATTAAGCTTCCTGGTGATGGCCGCCAGGACGTGCATCCCCCTGAAATGGAGATCCCCCACTCCGCCGACACTATCAATGTGGGCGAACAGGGTGAATGAATTGCTGCATATGGAGGACCTGACGGCGTCTCTCCACGACAGACAGGAGGCTTTTCACAGAACTTGGTTTCCCTGGATCGAGTTTAAATTCTCCAAGGAATACGGTACCTGGATCCCCCCTGACTGAGGGGGGTCTTCTTCTGCCATTAGACAGTGGTGTTCTGAGATGATGGATCTCTGCCTAGTGGCTGTTTGTTCCCTTATGTTCTGCTCTTTACCCCCCCATTCCTACCCCCCTTTTTGTGTGCTCCCTCCTATTCGTCTATGGTCTACTTTCTTCTGCTCTCTTGCTTCTTTCTCTTTCTCTCCTTAATTCTCTACAGAATCTCTATACTTGAAAATTCCCGGGTAAACATGGAGGAGTCAAAGTGTGGTAGTTATCAGTTGTTACAGTTAGCCTGATGGGTGACAATGTACAATGGTCGTAAATTGTTATGCTACTGTTCTGGATTGATGTATTCCCATGTTTTTCGGTTAAATAAAGAATTATAAAAAAAAAAAAAGTTTTCTCGTTTTCTAGTGCACTATTGTAACGCCTGCCTGAAACTACAGACTCCGACTGGCTGTAATGGACAGGCTAGAAGAAAGCCGCTCCCAAAACAGGACCCCGAGAACCCTGAAACCCTATAACCCCTATACAGAGATTTGGAATTACACAGGGCCCTGGAGATCACTACCTGTGGTATGCTGCAGTCCGATGAGAGTAGTAGACTGGCAGGGTCAAACCAGGAAATATAGAACAGGGACAAAATCAGGCAGGCAAGGATGTAATCAGAAAATCAGGCGGAGGTCAAATTCAGATCGGGCAGCGAGGTACAAAAACGGTAGGCAGGAGGGTAGTGAGAACAGGCAGCAGTCAAAACACAGGAATAACTACACAGAACAGAACTGGAATTAGGAAGCAGGATTTCAGAACCATCTCTGGCAGTGACCAGCAGACAAGAGGGGGAATTAGAAGGGTGTGTCGTCTTCTCATTGGATGTAGCTGAAAGGTGGTAACTTCAACTGGAAGACACACGCCACCTACAGTCAGCGAATGGTACTGCAGGTCCCAGGGAAACCCAGCTTAGGCTGCTTTCACATTTCCGTCTTTTTGTATCAGTCCCAACCCGTTGTCTTGAGTGAATAGGGTATCCTGCAAAATATTTTGCAGGATTCAGTTTTTTCCCCATAGACTTCTATTAACGACGGGTTGCGACTGATGGCCCTGCGTTGCATACGCCGCGCGACGTATCAGTCATGGAGTGACTGACCGTCAAGCGGAAGCAACGCAGAATGTAACGTTTTTTTCTGTGTGGCGAAAAAACTGACAGCGACAGATGCGTCGGCGTTCGTTGTGTGTTATAATAGAAGCCTATGGGCGGCAGAATCCGTCAAATGACGTATTGTGGTGATGGTTCCGTCTTTTAGCAACAGAGCATGCTCAGATGTGTAAATTCCTTTCTGGTTAGAAAATCTCTCTCTCTTTCTCTGTCTGTCTGTCTGTCTGTCTCAGTCGGTCTCTCTCTCTGTCGGTCTCTCCTTCTCACCCCCTCTCTCATACTCCCCAATCACGGGCGCTGCAAAGCTGACACACTGCTCAGGGGGCTTCTCCTGCTTTTGAAAATGCCAGCCGCTCATTATTCCATCTCATATTCACTGCTTCCCCTGCCCACCGGCGCCTATGATTGATTGCAGTCAGACGAGCCCCCACGCTGAGTGACAGCTGTTTCACTGCAACCAATCACAGCCGCCGGTGGGCGGGTCTATATCTTGCAGTAAAATACATTCTTAAAAAAAAAAAAAAAAAAAAAAAAAAAAAAATCGGCGTGCGGTCCCCCTCAATTTTGAAATTTTGATACCAGCCAAGGTAAAGCCACATGGCTGAGGGCTGGTATTCTCAGGATGGGGAGCAGCACCCAGCAAACAGCCGTCCGAAAATTCTGCATCCATTAAATGCGACAGTCCCGGGACTCTACCCAGCTCATCCCGATTAGCCTGATGCGGTGGCAATCGGGGTAATAAGGAGTTAATGGCAGCCCTTAGCTGCCACTAAGTCCTAGCTTAGTGATGGCTGGCGTCTATGAGACACACCCCATCACTAAACTGTAGTGAAAGTAAATAAACACAAACACTGAAAAATCCTTTATTTGAAATAAAAGACAAAAAAAACCAAAACCACCCTCTTTCACCACTTTAATAATCCCCTAATAACGCTGCAGGTCCGACGTAATCAACACTAGGTCCCACGACGCTTTCAGCTCTGCTACATCGGAAGCTGACAGGAGCGGCTGTAGAACACCGCAGCTCGCTGTAAGCTCCACGGAGCAACTAAAGTGAGTTGCGCTGTCAACCTCACTCAGGTTACCCACGGCCACAGCTGGATTCTCTTTGCCAGATACGTTTTTTTTAACGGATCTGTTCCATCAGTTACACCACATTCTCCAACGCTTCCGTCACATCAGTCACAAAACGGATTATGACTGATGGAAAAAGACAGAAGTGTGAAAGCAGCCTTAGTAGATGAGCGGAGCCTGTGTCCACCAGAGCCACTGGCACAAATTCCTCTCCTATCACCAGCACTGTCTACGGCGGGAACACGGCGCCACCTGGTGATCGAAGCAGAAGTTGCAGGAGTGGACTCTGGTGAGAACGTGACAACTATATGAATGGTGTCATTCAAAATTACATCTTGATCCACAAAAAACAGCCCTGATACATCTATGTGGAAAGAAAAATAAAAAGTTATGGCTCTGGGAAACAGTGGAGGAAAAAAACAAAGGGCAAGAACAATACTCAAAGGAATACTGAGAAGCAGCATAAAATATGAGCTGAAGCAGCCACTTTTCACCTGCTGACAAGTCCTCTTTAAATAAAAAGCCTACAGTAATAGGGAGGATCATCATGAAATCTTT
This sequence comes from Anomaloglossus baeobatrachus, assembly GCF_048569485.1. Classification (NCBI taxonomy): domain Eukaryota; kingdom Metazoa; phylum Chordata; class Amphibia; order Anura; family Aromobatidae; genus Anomaloglossus; species Anomaloglossus baeobatrachus. Next base: position 572,537,165 of record NC_134353.1, on the reverse strand, counting down.
GTCAAGCAATCCTACAAACAACACCCATTAATTGAATAGAAAAAATGATAGTAGAAATGTACGCTTATCATGCAACATAGGCGTGTCCCTCATAAAACCTGATAATCTCATGAAACCTGAAAAGCCAGCTGATGCAGAACAGGTGGAGAAGTATTTAATTCATAGGAGGTGGAAATCTAGTCAGAAACTACTACATAATCCCCAAGTGTACAAATTGGTAAACTGTAGTGTGAGTTAAGCTGGGTTCACACTAAGCGACAGCGACAACGACGTCGCTGTTACGTCACCATTTTCTGTGACGTAACAGCGACCTTGTAAGTTGCTGTTATGATCGCTGCTTAGCTGTCAAACACAGCAGAAGCAGCGATCATAACGTCGCTGTGCTACATGTGCAGAGAGCAGGGAGACGCGCTTAGCGCTGGCTCCTTGCTCTCCTAGGTACAGTACACATCGGGTTAATTAACCCGATGTGTACTGCAGCTACATGTCACAGTGCAGAGAGCAGGGAGCCGCGCACACTGCTTAGCGCTGGCTCCTTGCTCTCCTTGCTACAGTATACATCGGGTTAATTACCCGATGTGTACTGCAGCCACATGTGCACAGAGCAGGAGCCGGCACTGGCAGCAAGGGCGGAGGCTGGTAACGAAGGTAAATATCGGGTAACCAGGGAAAGGTCTTCCCTTGGTTACCCGATGTTTACGCTGGTTACAGCTTACCACAGCTGCCAGACACCGGCTCCTGCTCCCTGCTCGCTTCATTTCCTCGCTCTCTCGCTGTCACACACAGCGATGTGTGTGTCACAGCGGGAGAGTGACGACCAAAAAATGAAGCTGGACATTCAGCAACGACCGGCGACCTCACAGCAGGGGCCAGGTCGTTGCTGGATGTCACACACAGCGACAGCGACGGGACGTCGCTGCAACGTCACAGAAAATGGTGACGTAGCAGCGACGTCGTTGTCGCTGTGTGTGACACCAGCTTTAAGCCCACAGTATAACATCTATTGATCGAGATTGCGAGAATAAAGATGGCATTCTCAAAAATTGTTGTCCATGCCATGGATGTGCATAGAAACACTTTAAATAAGTTTTCTTTTTTTTTTCCAGAAATCAGTGGGAAAAGTGAAGATGAGACATTTTTTACTATATCTTAATAGAGAAAAATTACTCTTTGATCACTTATCAGTCACTTCTTTCATCCCTGCCCACGCCTCCTGAACAGATCATTTGCTCTCAAAATCTACTAACATCAGTCTTGAAAGATGAGAGGGATTATCAACTCATTAAAGGGAACCTGTCACCAGGATTTTCCCTTATAAGCTGCGGCCACCATCAGTAAGCTCTTATATACAGCATTCTAGAATACTGGCACCTCCTTCATCTTGTGCAGTCGTTGTCCTCCTGCCCAGCCCCATGTGGCTGACGCGTCCTATGTCATCCACACAGAATCCTCCATTGCACCCCTGCGCACTTTGAACTGCTGGACTGGGGGCAGATAAATTATTAGGCCGGGGCCACACAAGGACTACTGCCATCCTCACATGAAACTCAGCTCACGCTGGCAGCACACCGGGAGCCGAGTGTCATTGCGACTGAGGTCCGATCATGCGATTGGACCACAGCTGGGGGGTGGGCCGGTGCTGCGGAGGGGCAGGCCAGCGCTGAGGAGGGGAGGGCTGGCGCTGAGGAGGGGAGGGAGGGATTTATCTCCCTCTCTCCTCCGTTGCTGGCTATTGCCATTCTCGCTCTGCACTCGCATTACACCAGTGTACCGCGAGTGCAGTGCGATTTTTCTCTCGCCCTATACACTTGAATGGGTGCGAGAGAAACAAGGATCGCATTCCGATAAGGGATGAGAAAATAATTGCTCATGTGTGCTGGCACATAGGTTAATATTGGTCCGAGTGGAATGCGATGTTTTACCGCATTCCACTCGCTCCAATTTTCATGCCATGCGCCTTAGGCCTTGTAGTGCGCATGCGCGGGCAGTCTTTAACTTTACTCGTGCCTGCACATTACAGTAATTTGCTCTGACCTCAGCAGGGCAGATCAAAGTGTGCATGTGAAGGAGCGCAATGTAGGCCTCTGTGTGGATGACATAGGATGCGTCGTCCACACGAGACTGGGCAGGAGGACAGCAATTGAAAGAAAAGAGGAGGCGTCGGACCGAGGGCAGTGACACTCATCGCACCCGACTGTCCCCTAGGGGAGTATAATAAAAGGTCTTTTTTATATTATATAGAGCAGCCTGGGCTCTTTTATACAGTATTCTAGAATGCTCTATATAAGAACTTACTGGTGGTGGCCACAGCTCACAAGGGAAAATTGTGGTGACATGTTCCCTTTAAGAGCTCATGCTACATGTGGCACCTCAAGGCAAAAACATATCATCTACATATGAATATATGTGTATAAAAGGTACGCGGAGACATTATGAGCGTGGTACAAATTTACCGCTCGTATGAGGTCAGGGGAAAACTACAACTAACCACAGTTGAACTCTGTCTCAGTTTTCCGCAGTCGTTAGCCTCAGCTATGTGACATTTATCTGATGTCCGGTTTAGGGTTCATACAGCACGAATGTCGTGTAAACCTATCTAAGATAAGCATTTTTTTTCTTCAGAGAGAAACAAATAAATTTGCAACTACAATATATATTAATGGTAATGAGAGCTTCATAGCTATCTGCCATAATGTATACAGTTAGCATTCGACAAATATGTTTTCTTTCTAGGGAGATCCAAATGCATACTACAATTTGCGGTATATTGAAATACACGTTCATACATTCAATCTATTTCCACTTACGTCTGTCTTAAAGGGAATCTGCCAGCAGGTTTTTGCTATATAATGTTAGAGCAGCATAATGTAGGAGCAGAGACCCTGACTATCGTGATAAGCCACTTATTAGGCTGTGTGTTGTAGTTTCAATAGAATCAGTGTTTTATCAGCAGGAGATTATCACTAGAGTACTAGGTGTTGCTGCAAACCCGATCTGCTAATCTATAAAACCCATCCCTACCACTGATTGGCAGTTTGCTGACAATGTACAGAGGAGGTTGCCAATCATGGGTATGGGCGGGGTTATACACAGCTTAGCATTCTGAGCATTGTTACATCTACAGTGGAGAAAACAGATTTATCACAACTGCACCTAGCAGTCCAGTAAGTGACATTGCTGGAATCAGGCTCTCTGCTCCTAGATGCTGCTGCTCTCACATTACATAGCAAAGACCTGCTGACAGATTCCCTTTAAGAAACGCGCAAAATAAAAGAAAAAAAAAGCTAAGGTTGTGGTCACATTGGCGTCAGAGGCCTGCATTGAAGATATTATACCACCACAAATCATGAAGAATGCATTGCTACATTTTCTGTAAAACGATTGAAATTTATTATCGTTTCTATTTTGTAGGCTCTTTAACCCATTCATGACCCTTGATGTATATTTATGTCAATGGTCGTGTCCCTGCCTTTGATGCGAGCTCACACGCAGAGCCTGCATCTTTTCCTGCACATGCTGGCTGATCTGTACAGTCGTCATGTGCCTCGGAAATCCGCAGACAGATGTTAACCAGTTAAATCCTGATGTCAATCTCTGGCAGTAGGACTTAGAACGCTTCATAACGTCAAAATTAGGGATTTTTGGCCACCGCAACATCACAATAAAATACAATATGAGATGATCAAAACATTGTATCTAGCCAAAAATGGTATTGGTAAAAACGACAGGTCAGGGCACAAGATGTAAGCCAATGGTTTGTAATACAGTAGTGTGATATCCGTGGGCAAATCTGCAGAGGAATCTATCAGCAACGCAATCTCAGTCTGCTGGGCTATGGGTTTTTGCACTGCAGTGAATACAGAATGTTGTGGACTTTTAAATGTTGGCAATTCACATGATGAGATTACCTTTAATTAGCGAGAACTAGGGCCCCAATTGGTAATTTTTTACTTTTATGGGGGGGGAGGGGGAGTTTAAGTAAAAGTTTACTTTTTTAAGCAGTTTTACATTTGCTGCAAGTTTATTAGGGTTTTTGCAAAGTTTTATGGTAGTTTTTCAGTCCTGGCCATATTTAAGGTTTGCTTGACGGTATAATTATCTCTGTGTTGTCGGCTACTTCATCATTCGAGACTTGCCATTGGCTGCAACACAGCCCCAAAGTATGATTGATCCACCCCATGCTTAATGGTTGGCGATATATTACTTTCCTTAAACTCTGTGCCCTTTTTTTGCTTCTCACATACGTTTAATCATTGCGGCCAAAGAGTTATATTTTCACCTCATCTGTCCACAGAACTTAGTTCCAAAATGTATTAGGCTTGTTTATCTGTTCTTTTGCAAGCTTCTGACTCTGAATTTTCTGGTGAGGGTGCAGGAGAGGTTTTTTCTGATGACCTTTCCATGTGTAGTCACTCAACAGTAGAACAATGGACCACAACTGTAGCATCTGCTAAATCTTCCTGAAGGTCTTTTGCAGTCAAACGGGGGTTCTGAATTGCCTCTCTAGCAATCCTAGGAGTAGCTCTCACAGAAATTTTACTTGGTCTTCCAAACCTCATCTTGACCTCTACTGCCATTTATTAATTACATTTCAAACGGAGGAAAGGGCAACCTGTAAACACCTCGTTATCTTCTTATAGCCTTCTCCTGCTTTGTGGGTCTCCAGCTTTTTCGTTTTCAGAGTGTTAGGCAGCTGCTTAGTAGAACCAATGGCTGCTGTTTTTTAGGCACAAGGTTAGAGGAGACTGGGTTTTTATAAAGCTGTGAAATTTGCATCACCTGGCCTTTCCTACCGATGATAGTGAACAAGTAATAATAACCTGAACAGGCTAATTAAGATCTGAAACCTTGGTCAAAGTTATCTGAGTACACAAATCTACAAGCGTGTCCAAACTTTTGCATGTAAAAGATGGGGTAAAAAAAAAACATTTTTTTGTCTAAAATACAAAAGGAAATGTGTCATCTTTAACTTTACGACTTATAGAAATAATTTTATCTTGACTTTCAAAATAGCAGAAATTTTGACCAGAGGTGCCCAAACATTTGCATGCCATTGTATACATTTCAGCAGTAAATGTAATGTAAAAGACCTTTTCCATCTGAAGCACTAAAGACTGGTCTCAAGCAGACGGACATAGTAGATCCCTTCATCCACTAGATGCCAAAATTGAAACAACCAAATATGTTCTAGTACAGTTGTGGCTAATAGGGATGTTCGGGAAACCCGCCCAAACGTTTTGTAAAGTTCGCGTTCGGGTTCTGATATAATGCGAACTTGCGTCCGAACACCAAACTTGGACTTTACAGTTATGTGAGGGGGGGGCTGTAAAATAAAGAATACAGTTAATAATAAACTTTGTCATTATACTTACAGGACCCACGATGCGTCCTGCACTCTGTCTCCCGCTGCTTCTCCTTCCGATCATCGTTGTACCCTCCCGGTAACCAGCACTGATGATTGGACCTTCCGTGACATCATAGCATGTGACCAGTCACGTGTGTATTATCTCATTGGCTATAGACTGGTCACATAGCTATGACGTCATGCTAGGTCCTGTCAGTGCAGCTCACCAGTATGCGGTGCTCGCCTGAGCATCTCCGTACTCGGTATACTCGGAAAACGCCGTGTACCGGCGACATGCTTTGGCACATGCTTGACTCCCCGTCCCTGCATGTCAGCGCTCTTTACAGAGTCAGCCCACATGCAGAGACTGGCTGCCACAGCCGATGAATAGCGGCGCCGGGAATCAGGTGATCGGAAATCACTGTTGCTATAGTAACCCGCCTGTCAGGTTGCTATTGCAACAGTGGCAGCGGTGACATCACCGCTTACCAACCCGCAGCCTCTGCTCACTTATTGAGTAATTAGACTGCACGGGGAGCAGCAGCGTTCTTCCTCCCATGCAGTGCTGTCTGATGTAGCAGAGCTGCATGGGTTGAAGGAGAAAGAAGACAGAAGACCAGGATCGTGGAGGGGTGAGAGGGAGTAATAAACATTGAGTCTCTAAGTGTGTGTGTGTATTTATTTCTAATAAAAGTATTTTTTCTCTGTGTGGTGTTTTTTTTAGCCCTTTATTGGAGATTCTTAATGGCCGGGTCAAACTTGCCTGACATTAAGAATCTCTGGCTTAATACTGGGTCATTCCGTGTCAAGTGGACCAGTTTTAAAAATCGTCCCCACTCGACGTTCTCCGATTTTGCTGAATATTTATAAGGATGTACATGTATGTTTGAAAAGAGGTTCTGTAAATTTTTAGGGCCAGATCTCAAATATATTGGGCACTGTTGACCTTTCACTGGAGGCCCCCCCCCCCCAAGGCTGCGGCTTCAGCTAAGAGGATTTTGCAAACTTTGGCACATAGCCATTAGAGTTCTATACTGGCCATGATGCTGAAATTTGGCAAACTAGCTCAACTTTTGCTGCTAAACGCAATAAAATTATTACCGGCTATGACAAAACAACATTTCGGCCGCAATTTTGTGTCAAAGTAGCTTGCAAAACGCCTCGCATAAAATTTATGCCAAACTTTGCCCATATTTAACTCAAGACCAAAAACCAATAGGAACTGGTGCTTTACCCTGTACAACAAACATCTTCATGGCTTTGCATTGCTGCAATATCACGGTCAAAGCATATGTATTTGTGGAAATATTCACACCCACATATGATGAAAAACGTAAAAAAAAACGAATTTTACCTATTTTTAGGTCAAATTTCCCAAAAAGGGTCCCCCTAAAATATATTAATTCTGTTATCATTTGAAAGAGCACATTTTTCTCTACAAGGATCATTGGGGTTTTTTTGGAGTCTCTCCATTTAAGAAAAGAAAAAATGCCACTGAACATGGTGTTATTTATTCATACGCAATGAATGCTAACTGCACTATTCAAACCCTTGCGTTGGTCCATGGTGGTTATACCACAACCAATTCCCTAAGAATTTGTATTATAATCCTATTAAGAATTGTAATAATGCTGTCTTTCGAGAATTGGCAGCCCCATCGCCTAGGAGCCATGGCCGATAGCCGTGCCAGGCAAGTCGCGGGTGGTCTCTTTATCGCAGGTTCCAAAGCCTGAGGGTGGGGGTCTTTGCCTAGGATCCCAAGCCTAATATTGGGTATCTTTTGTTGGTTCCCAAGCCATAATGTTCAGTCTAAGTAAGTGGTCTGGAATTGTTGCTGAATTTGCAACATAATGGGTTCAGAGAAGCTGTATTGTCGGCCCATTGCTGTTGCAGCTGGTGCTGGAATTATTGCAATGATCGACTGCTCGGGAATCCAGCATGTATCATTTCTCACAGGCCAGTGAAAGAAGCTGCTCCATGAGGATGCATAAAATGTATTAATGCATCATGGTCGTCGACTGAAATTTCAGAAATATTTCCAATCCACCAGTTCCTATGGTAAATGCAGGCAATGTATTGCCCTGGCTGGAGGTTTGCAATTGGCACAAAAGGCATTTCTGATCTGACAGATCCATCTACATGGGCAATGAAAGATGAAAGGTCATTTGACACCCTTGAAATGCCAATCTTTTTGTCATCAATTTCATTCTCCATCACTAAAAAATAAATAATATATGCATTAAAATGTAACAATAGTCAATAGGTTTATAGGTTTTTGATTATAATAGACATTGCTAGCAACAATACAACTCTGTAACATGTGATAAGAATCTGAAAATCAAACACAAAATCAATGCATTACGTGCATACATAACACCATGTTCAGTGGCATTTTTCTTTTCTTAAATGGAGAGACTCCAAAAAAAACCCCAATGATCCTTGTAGAGAAAAATGTGCTCTTTCAAACGATAACAGAATTAATATATTTTAGGGGTACCCTTTTTGGGAAATTTGACCTAAAAATAGGTAAAATTCGTTTTTTTTAAGTTTTTCATCATATGTGGGTGTGAATATTTCCACAAATACATATGCTTTGACCGTGATATTGCAGCAATGCAAAGTCATGAAGATGTTTGTTGTACAGGGTAAAGCACCAGTTCCTATTGGTTTTTGGTCTTGAGTTATATATGGGCAAAGTTTGGCATAAATTTTATGCGAGGCGTTTTGCAAGCTACTTTGACACAAAATTGCGGCCGAAATATTATTTTGTCATAGCCGGTAATAATTTTATCGCGTTTAGCAGCAAAAGTTGAGCTAGTATGCCAAATTTCAGCATCATAGCCAGTATAGAACTGTGATGGCTATGTGCCAAAGTTTGCAAAATCCTCTTAGCTGAAGCCGCAGCCTTGGGGGGGCCTCCAGTGAAAGGTCAACAGTGCCCAATATATTTGAGATCTGGCCCTAAAAATTTACAGAACCTCTTTTCAAACATACATGTACATCCTTATAAATTTTCAGCAAAATCGGAGAACGTCGAGTGGGGACCACTGGTCCACTTGACACGGAATGACCCTCCTAGCTAGTAAAACAAAGTATTAACCCCTTATTACCCAGTGTGCTACTTGTCACCAGGGCCACTGGAAGAGTTGGATACAGCGCCAAAAGATGGTGCTTTCATGAAAGCGCCATTTTCTGGGGCAGCTGCAGACTGCAATTCAAAGCCGGGGGGGGGGGGTCCAGAAAGCTTGGGCCAACCTGCGGTGCAGATTCCAATCCCAAGCTGCCTAGTTGTACCTGGCTGGACACAAAAATGGGGCAAAGGCCATGTTGGTTTTTTTTAATTATTTCATGAAATGATTAAAAATAGGGCTTCCCTATATTTTTTGTTCCCAGCCGGGTACAAATAGGCAGCTGGCGGTTGGGGGCAGCTTGTACCTGCCGCCTCTACCTGGCTAGCATACAGAAATATGGCGAAGCCCACGTCATTTTTTTTATATTTTTTATTTTTTTTGGCAAAAAACTTAAAGAAAAAAAAATATGCTTCCCTGGATTTTCCATTGCCAGTGAAGGTAACACCAAGCAGTTGGGCTTAGTAGCCAGTAGCTGCTTGGATTACCCTTAGCTAGCAATACAAAAAAAATGCAGCAGGAGCCCATGCAATTTTTTTTTAATTATTTATTTAAATAACTAGAAAAAAAGATGGGCTTCCCTGTATTTTGATTGACAGATTTGATTCTCAGCGCAGATAAAATGGACGGCTACGGGCTGCCACCCACATCTGCCTGGCGTTACCTTGGCTGGCAATCAAAATACAGGGAAGCCCATTAATTTTTTTTGTTATTTAAAAAAATAATAAAAAAAAATTAGTGGGCTCTCGCTGTATTTTGATCGCCAGTCAGGTAAAGCCAGGAATCTGGGGGCTGGAATTCTCTGCAGCCCACAGCCGCCCCTGGAAATGGCGCATTATTTATTAGCGCCATTTCCAGGCGCTTTACCCGGCTCGTCCAGCGGCTATGATGGCGGTGGCATGCTGGGTAATAAAGGGCTTTTTATTCTCAGATGGTACTAAGCCCGAAATTCATGGTGTCACGACAAATTAGACATGACCACCATGAATTTCTAGGAAACAGTATAAAACAAACAATAAAAAAAAAAAACACCACAGAAATTTTTTTTATTAGAGATAAAATAAAAAAACATTTAGAGACTTCATCTTTATTATAAAACAAAATCCTTAGTCCGACGTAATCCACAGGGACAGCAAAGTCAACTCTGCTTTATCACTGTGCACATACACAGTGAGAAGCAAAGCGCAATGTCAACTCTGCTTCATGATTGTGCATCATTGTGCACAGACTGTCTATACATAGTGAGAAGCACAGAGAGCCATGTCAGCCTGCTACATCACTGTGTATAGACAGTGTCTATACATAGCACAGAGAGCCATGTTAGATCTGCTACATCGGTCTGGACAGAGCAATGAAGCAAACGCTGACAGTGAGGGTATTACTCGTGCAGTCTTGCATTGCATCTTCCCTCTCTCTGGACAGGAGCGCCTTAGCTGCATGGAAATACATGCAGCTCACCCGCTGCCGTCGGGAAGATTGTGCGCCGTAAAGCGATGACACTCGCATCACGGCGCACCAGGACCTTTGATGACGTAATACTTACGTGACCAGTCTGTAGCCAATGACGTAATACAACATTCACACGTGACTGGTCACATGGGTATGACGTCACGGTAGGTCCCTTTAGCCAGAGGTGCTTACCGGGAGGAAGGGGGGGGGGGGGACAGCAATGATCGGACGGACGCGGAAGCAGAAGAAGCCGGTAGACAGAGTCTGCAGGACGTCGTGGGACCTGTAAGTATGATCAGAATGTTTTTTTAATAACGTGCTTTTATTTTTTTTAAACAGCCCCTGGACCCGAACTGTAACACGAACGTCCCAGAAAGCTCGTGTTGGGGGTCGTATGCACGAACACCATGTGTTAGGTACAGACCCCGAACATTACAGTTGAGGTTTGCCCATCCCTAGTGACTAAACATTTTGGAGATGGACACAAATTCTTGTTTTCATAGTTTGCTGTTTAAGAACTTTTAGTCAGATGTTTCTCCAGTTACTGAAATACAATAATCATTTCATAAATTTTTACACTTTTACAAATTCATCAGGTTTATGCAAATACTTAATATGTACAGTGTTGTCTATTATTTTTCAATACTTATGCAATTCCCCCTGATATGCTGGATGTCATCTTCTGGGTCAAATCCTGACTGATGACAACCAATTCCTACCGAATCAGTGCTTGGCGTTCATCACAATTTCTGTGGTTTTCTTTGCTCACCACTTCTTGAGGATTGACCACAGGTAGTCAATAGGATTGAGATGTGGGGAGTTTCCTGGCCAAAAACTCAAACTTTCAATGTTTTGATCTCTAAGCCATTCGGTTATCACTTTCCTTGTGGCATGGTCTCCATCATGCTGGAAAAAGCATTGTTCATCACAAAATTGCTCCAGGATCTCTGGGAGCAGTTGTTCTTGGAGGATGGTTAGACACCGTTCTTTACTCATGGTGGAGTTCTTAGGCAACATTGGAGGTTAATCCATTGCAAGACCGGTTCAGATGAGTGCATTTCATGGTCTGTATATGGCTACAATGCATGGACTGATCCTTCTATCACAAATGTAAAGCCACATATATGCCTATTAGATCAGGTCAGAGGACCTGCAGTCAGTCTGGGCATTGCAGTCCATATAGAGACCCTGGAATGCCCCCTCTAAAGCCAGCATAATGCAGCTCATCCACCAGCCGTACCTCATCAGTTTTTCATTCACTGGCTGTTAGACGACTGAATATCAAGGTAGTGGACAAGGCATATTCTAGAGGTCACCCAGACAGTGGAGATTGTGGCTGGAAAGTAAGAAAAGGTGACAGGTGGAAAGTTTCATTTTAATAGCGCCCCTTAAGTGTTACGTTTGTGAAGTCTAAGTGTCACATCTTGGGACCTGTGCCTTACTTTTTCATACATGCAGACAATTCCTACAGTGTGGGCAGACATTGTATACCAATGTACATAGGACAGGCTAGACTGGTCCTGCAGCATGGAGCAGTACATGAACATACACAAAGCAGCTTGTTACACCAGTGCCAAGCACACCCCCACCTGCCGGGCACAACTCCACCCAACATGATGGGCACATGCCCACCTGCCCTGCCGGTCACATCAGCACCTGCCGTGCAGGGCATATCCCCGCCAGCCGGTCACATCAGCACCTGCCGTGCAGGGCATATCCCCACCTGCCGGTCACATCAGCACCTGCCGTGCAGGGCATATCCCCACCTGCCGGTCACATCCCCACCTGCCGTGCAGGGCATATCCCCGCCTGCCGTGCAGGGCATATCCCCGCCTGCCGTGCAGGGCATATCCCCGCCTGCCGTGCAGGGCATATCCCCGCCAGCCGGTCACATCAGCACCTGCCGTGCAGGGCATATCCCCACCTGCCGGTCACATCAGCACCTGCCGTGCAGGGCATATCCCCACCTGCCGGTCACATCAGCACCTGCCGTGCAGGGCATATCCCCACCTGCCGGTCACATCCCCACCTGCCGTGCAGGGCATATCCCCGCCAGCCGTGCAGGGCATATCCCCGCCTGCCGGTCACATCAGCACCTGCCGTGCAGGGCATATCCCCACCTGCCGGTCACATCCCCACCTGCCGTGCAGGGCATATCCCCGCCAGCCGTGCAGGGCATATCCCCGCCTGCCGGTCACATCAGCACCTGCCGTGCAGGGCATATCCCCGCCAGCCGTGCAGGGCATATCCCCGCCAGCCGTGCAGGGCATATCCCCGCCTGCCGGTCACATCAGCACCTGCCGTGCAGGGCATAACCCCATCAGTCATGCCAAGCATATCCCCACCTGCCGGGCACATCTGGCTCTGTACACCACACACTGGCACAGGTACCACCCTGCACCTGATGCACACAGCCCACGTTATAGCGTGGAAGGCTGAGTGTCTGCTGCCTCCACACACCGTGGATCCCCTCACGCAGGTACGGTCCCTGCAGTTACCTGGCAGTGCTGGCATTGAAGCTGCTGCTGCGGGTGCCCGGTGTCACCAGTTGCCGCAATGATAGGTGCACCAGTCCTCTGATCCCGAGCAGGTAGAGCAGCAGCACGGCCGGGACTCCAGCTCCAAACCACAAGCCCCGGCTCCGGGTCTTCCGGTCATTCCCAGCGCTGTCCTCCCGCCGGAGCCCGGAACCGGATCCTGCCCCAGAACTGAGCACATTGTGCCGGGACCTGCGGACCGTGCCTCCCGACCTCTCCATGCCTGACACACTGTAGCCCCGCCTGCCGCTGCCATAGCAACTGCCAGCCAACCAGAGAGCGCGCTGTCACTGATACGGCGAATCAGAGGGCTGCGGAAGCAGCTGACAAGCAGACAATTCCCGGGTGTCCTTGCCGGCAAATAACAGGGGGCGGAGAGGGTCAATGCCCGCGCTCATTCACAAGCGGAGAGGAGAGCGCTGCGGTGGAGCACACATCCTGGAGCTCCGCAGTGACTGCACATACGGCGTATCACAGGGATATCTGCTGTCACCTGCCTAACATGATATGATGGACACCGCACTGTACTGAACTATACCGATTTGTAGGCGGGCGAGTGTGCTCGGTACAGCTGGGTACTGATCGAGCAGCATGACGACACTCAGTACTCGATCGGGTATCCGGCTACTCCACAGTTTTTAGCTTTATTTTTCAGCCACTAAAAGTGTGGATTGCCTGCCAATCACAGTAATGCCGGGGCCATGGAATGCCTGTGATTGGTTGGCCACAGCGTCATAGTGTATGGAGAGGTTCAGCTGGAGTAGGGACAGTGTTAGGCCCTGTGCGCACTAGAAAATGGAATTTTCTTAAGAAAATTCCGCAGGCACTGAAAGATTTCCGCACCCATGGAAAAAAAACGCACTGAAATCCGCATGCGTGTTGGTGCAGTTTTTGTGTGGTTTTTCCGCAGGGTGGTACATGTGTTTTAATGCAATAATGCACACTGAGAAAAAAAAAAAAAAAGTAATTTCCTTCTGAGATAGATGGAAGGATAGATAATGGATGGATGGATAGATAGATAGATAGATATCACTGCAGTTCTCCCAAGCGGTAATGTGTTCACATTACCGACCGTGAGAAATGACCTGTAGTTACCTCTCTGCAGTCTCCTTACCAGACTGCATTCAGTACAGTGTGTCAGTCGCGGCTGAATGCAAGCGTCGTGGGACCTGCGTGGATTACGCCGGAGCTGTGTGTTGGGGGGTGTAATAAAGTGGTGAAAGAGGGGGCTTTTTTTGTTATTTTATTTAAAATAAAGCATTTTTCGGTGTTTGTGTTTATTCACTTTACTTACAGGTTAATCATGTAAGCTGTCTCATAGACGCTGCCATGATTAAGCCTGGACTTAGTAGCGGCGATCCGCTGCCATTAACTCGTTATTACCCCGAATTGCCACTGCATCACGGCAATCGGGAAGAGCCGGGAACACTCCGGGACTGTCGCATAAAGGATGCAACAATCCCAGGGCAGTGGCGGGCTGATATTCTCAGCTGCAGGGGGGGGGGGCATTAACCCTGGCCCTTGCCCTCCCCAGCCTGAGAATACCGGGCCGTCGCTGTGCGTTTACCTTGGCTGGATGGTAAAAATACAGTGGAGCCCATGGGGTTTTTTTGTGTTTGTTTTTTTTTTAATATGTACGCTTGATTTCAATGTGTATTCTATATGTCTGTGTCTGTGTGTGAGTGTGATCTGTGTGTGTTTACTCTCTGCTCCGCTTCCTCTTCCTGTCATAATGACATCACTTCCCTGCAAAATGCAGGGCAGTGATGAACATTATGTCCCGAAAAATGCGAAATACTGCAGGGAATAACGCAGGAAAACGCAATGAACTGCACAGAATTTGCTACCTGCGTTATTCCCTGCAGTATTTCACAATTACATTACAGTCAATAGAGTGAAATCCTGCAGCTACCTGCGGAAAAGAAGTGACATGTAATTGTTTTTGCTGAGGGAATCCCGCAGCAAAACATGCAGCTGTCAAATTCCACATAGTGCGCACAGCATTTTTTTTTCCCATAGGATTTGTTGGTGAATCACTGCAGAGATGTTATGAACATTTTCTGCAGTGAAACATGAAGCAAATCCGTGGGAAAATCCGGCAAGTGCGCACAGGGCCTTAAAGTGAACCTGTCATCAGAAATTTAGCTATAAAGCTAAAAGTTCCCCCCTCTGCAGCTCCTGGGCTGCATTCTAGGAAGCTTCCTATAGTTCTTGTGGCCGCTTTTATACCAAAATAAACACTTTGTAAACTTGTACCTTTTCTTATGCAAATTTCGTAAATCTTCCATGGAGGCGGGCTGCCTGGGGTCCGTTGCTGTCCTCCTGCCGATTTACGCCGCCCCCGAACGCTGAATTTCAAAGCTCAGGACGCCGCCCCTGGGTGCCCGTGGTCCCGCGCATGCGCTGTTCCACTGTAGCGGTGCCGTGCACTGTGTTCACGTGTGACCGCTGGTGACGCTTTGCGCGGGCACGAGGTTATGGGCGGCGCTGTGAGTGTCATCAGCAAGTGCCGCCCATAACCTCGTGACCGCCTTTCCCCTATTACTCCAGCGTTATGCGCAAGCGCTCGCTGGCCAGATGACCGGACGTCACCTCTTTCCCATCCTGCTCAGCAGCAGGTGACGTCCGGTCATCTGGCCAGCGAGCGCTTGCGCATAACGCTGGAGTAATAGGGGAAAGTGCGGTCACGAGGTTATGGGCGGCACTTGCTGATGACACTCACAGCGCCGCCCATAACCTCGTGCCCGCGCAAAGCGTCACCAGCGGTCACACGTGCACGGCACCGCTACAGTGGAACAGCGCATGCGCGGGACCACGGGCACCCAGGGGCGGCGTCCTGAGCTTTGAAATTCAGCGTTCGAGGGCGGCGTAGATCGGCAGGAGGACAGCAATGGTCAGCAGAGAGCCCGCCCCCATGGAAGATTTACGAAATTTGCATAAGAAAAGGTACACGTTTACAAAGTGTTTATTTTGGTATAAAAGCGGCCACAAGAACTATAGGAAGCTTCCTAGAATGCAGCCCAGGAGCTGCAGAGGGGGGAACTTTTAGCTTTATAGCTAAATTTCTGATGACAGGTTCCCTTTAAGGGTCACAGGACCTGCTAGTACAGTTGGACCTAGTACCTAGTAGGGTCATGCACACTACTTCAGTTTGAAGTCAGGATGCGTACACCCAGCTTCTTTGTGCACATGACTAAACCTCCGGGGTCATGCGCACTGCGCCTAAATACAACGTCGGACGCGATGGCGGCGGAGAGGAGAGTGAGATCATCCTCTGATGGTGCGCATTCATTAGCATGTTAGCACGCTCACAGGGGTGTACTAACATGATAATGGAGCCAACTAGTCAGGAAACTAACGCCTAGGGGACTACTCCCCTCACTCATTAGCATACGATAAAAGATCTTTAGAAATACCTTTTCTAAAGATCCCTTTCTCTATGCTAGTGTATACAGGGACTGTTAGGCAGGGATTAGCAATATACACCCAGAAGTGCTTGTGGTTCTGGGTGTATATTGGACCTGACAGGTTCCCTTTAGGCCCCCTTCACACATCCGTGAAAATCACGCACATTTTTCACGGACATGTCAAAGGTGCGTATATCCTTCCGTGTGCCATTTTTATGGCACACGTGTGTTCTCCGTGTGCTATCCGTGATAACACACGGAGATCAGGAACTTTCTGCTCACCTGTCCCTGGCGTTGCTGTCCGTGGTGCTGATTTTCGGTCTCCGGTCCTGCTGACTCCCCGCTGCTGCTTCCGCCCGCAGTGGAGTGAATATGCGATGAGCATAATGAGCGGGGGTTGGAAGTGAGTGACAGCAGCGGCAGAGACTGCAGCACTGGGGACAGGTGAGTATAGAAATGTTTTATTTTTTACCAACACGTGTGTTTTCTCTGATGAGTGTCACACGAATCACATCTGTGCGGGCCGTGTAACACCCGTGATGCCGAAGAAAAACGGACATGTCTACGTGTGGAGCACACGGGCACACGTATGCGCCACACGTACACACGGTCCATAGCAAAACACGTACGTGTGCACAGACCCATTGATTTTAATGGGTCTACGTGTGCCCATGTCTCCGGCACGTGAAGAAACGGACCAAACATGTACCGGAGACACAGACGTGTGAAGGGGGCCTTAAATGGATAAAGGCTACATGGATTCAACAACAAAGAGTGAAAGGTCACCTCCGAATTCTCTGCATCCTGGACTTCAAATCAGGAATGAAATATTTTGTGATGGCTGAAAAGAAACACAGGTTTCAAATTGAAATAACTGGAAGTCGGATTTCAATGTGGATTTCGGGACAGAAAATGCACAAAAATCTATGTGAAAATATTGCTGTGTGAAAATAGCTTAAAGCGGGCTTTAAACGCTACAATATCATTAATTATCGTGGGGGTCACGGTGTTTGTGACGCATCATTAACGATATCGCAGCATGTAACACTTATGAGCGACCTTAAACGATCGCAAAAGCGGTCAAAATCGTTTGCCGCGGAGAGGTCGTCCTGAAACAAAAAAAAAACGTTTTCGGCTTATTAGCGATGTTGTTCGTCGTTCCTGCGGCACCACACATCGCTATGTGTGACACCGCAGGAGCAACGAACATCTCCTTACCTGCGTCCACCGGCAATGAGGAAGGAAGGAGGTGGGCGGATCGCAGCAAGATCGCAGCGTGTAAAGCCCGCTTTAGGCTTCAGTCACACATCAGTATATTCCATCAGTGTCCGTTCACACATCAGTATATTCCGTCAGTGTTTGTCTGCCAAAGCCAGGAGTGGAACTTACAGAGAAAAATTATAAGGCTTGAGTTACACTTGCGAGTGACTTGCGCTTAAGAGCTCATGCGCACGTTGCCGAATTAATGCATTTCCCCTGCGTATTGCACTGCAGCTTAAATGCATGCGTCCTGCTTCCCCCGCACAATCTATGTAGATTGTGCATGATACGTGCGCACGTTGCTTTTATGAATGCAGTGATTTGGGTGCTAAAATTTTGACCCAAATCCGTGCATTCATAAAAGCAGCATGTCAATTATTAGTGCGTTCTGGATGCAGCTCCCACTCTGTCTATGGTGGGGGCAGCAGCCACAGCGCATGAAATCGGCTTTTTTAAACAAAAATACTGCATCCATTATGCAGTGTTTCTGCAGTGATTTGAAGCGCACATGTGCTGTCAAATCGCTGCAGAATAATCAGCAGTTACGTGCGCATGAGCCCTTACTCATGCAAGTCTCATCAAACAGCACGGACTGCGTGGTCCGTGGGACATCAGTGATGCCAGAAAAAAATGGACATGTCTCCGTGCGGCAATCACGGACATGCGGGTACGCTGCACGGAGACACGTGCAGTGAAAAATCACTGATGTGTGAGCAGACCTATTCATTAGAATGGGTCTGCGTATGTCAGTGATTCTGGTACGTTTAAAAAAAAGCACAAACGTACCAGAATCACTGACGTGTGAAACAGGCCTGAGACTCGAACAAGTCACTCGCAAGTGTGACTCCGGCCTAATTGAAAGACTGACAACAGTGTTTTCTGTTGTCGCACTGAATGTTGGATAATCTATTTGAATTAAGGTAGGAAAGCTCACAAGCCACTCAGTGGCCAACATGATTAATAACAAGAAATATTATTTTGTGAACAGTTAAAATATTTAAATTCCCAGAGGAGAATTGCATGACCTATAATGCTTCCTACATGGACTTGGCACTCTCCACGAGGAGAAACATTACCCTTTATAACACTAGCAGACAGTTGTAACGAATTATGAAAAATGTCAAAGTGTTTTATTTGACAATATCAGGGTATATAGTTCCACAATTAGAATTTTTTTTTTCACTTTTTCACATTCTTTTGGCTGACAGCTATCTCTTTCCACTACACAAAGCTTTGCTTAATGTTTTCAACAAGTGGTGGTAAGGCCACCTGCACACGTTAAGTATTTGGTGAGATTTTTACCTCAGTATGTAAGCCAAAACCAGGAGTGGGTAAAAAAAATACAGAAGTGGTGCTCGTGTTTCTATTATACTTTTCCTATGATTGTTACACTTCTGGTTCTGGCTTACAAATACTGAGGTAAAAAAATTCACCAAAAACTGAGGTAAAAAAAACAATTCACTAAATACTGAGGTACAAAAACCCTCCAAATACTGAGGTACAAAAACCCTCCAAATACTGAGGTACAAAAACCCTCCAAATACTGAGGTACAAAAACCCTCCAAATACTGAGGTACAAAAACCCTCCAAATACTGAGGTAAAAAAAGAGACCTCACCAAAAAAAAACTCTCACCAAATATTCACCATGGCCTAAGGAGGGTAGGGTAATAAACCAATCCTAAAAACCTTTTCCAATTGTTTAAGGCTGCTTTCACATCAGCGGTATTCTGCCGCACTGCCGGATGCGGCACAAATACAGTACAGTTCAATACAGTTCACAGGCATCGCGGCAAGCTCCGGTCACAAGCTGTCACAGTCTCCGGTCACATGACCGCATGTGACCAGAGCTTGCCGCGATGCCAGTGAACTGTATTAAACTGTACTGCATTTGTGCCGCATCGGGCAGTGCGGCAGAATACCGCTGATGTGAAAGCAGCCTAAGGCTATGTGTCCACGATGCATTTTGACATGCTTTTCTGCAGCGTTTTCAACTGCACCTTTTTAATGCCAAAATGCATGCGTTGTGATTTCCCAGCAAAGTCTATGAGAAATAGGAATTTCTTGTGCCCACCATGCAGTTCAAAACGCTGCGTTTAATTTGCATAATTTTGGGCAAAATCTCAGCGTTTAAAGAAGCAGCATGTAATTGTTTTTGCCTTTTGGGCTGTGTTTTGATAACACTGAAGTCAATGAGAAGTTGTAAAAAGCAAGAAACATCAAAATTCCAGCGTTTTACATGCTTTTACATTTGTTTGCCTGTTTGTTTTTTCATGTTCACTGTTGTGGGCAGGGTTTGGGGTTTCCAGCTCTTTTTGGCCGATTCATTAATTGCGATTAGAGTTGTGCGGATTGTTTTGTGCAACCATGGTCCAGGTCACTGCTCTCTGGCCGTGGACGTAAAGCTTCTTGAATTTCCTGAACTTCCAGGATCCCGGACTCTTTTTATGATTTACTGTGTTGGGATGTCATGAGGATCTTTGTGCTGCACGGTGCACAAATATATTCTCACCAGGCTGGAAAATCAAACTCCTTAAGGTTCGGTTCCATTTGTGTATAGCTTCTGATGCGAGAGCATCAGAAGCTATATGCTAATGACCCACTGCTGCAACTGTGATCCGATCTTACGATCGGATCACAGCTATGGAGGGGAGGGGGAGGGACCACTGCCTGTCTCTGCATACATTGCACTACGGTTGGATGACATGTGAGTGCAGTGCAATATATCACACGCACCTATAGACTTGTGTGGGGGTGTGTGAGCCTAGACCCGCTGCCAAATGCAGCGTGCTGCGATTAATTTCTTATGCCGACATGGCATGAGAATTCAATCGCAGATGGACACTGACCCATAGTTTTGCACTGGTGCAAGTGCAGTCCAATGTTTTATCGGATTGCACTTGCCCCTGCAAAACGCAAGTGGAACCAAGACCTTACCAAGAAACTTAGCAGGTCAGGAAATTCCACAAGAGCACTGACCTGGACTGCGGACAGATGTGTGAAGCGATCCATTCATCTCGAATTGCAACTATTAAAAAGTCACTCAATATTTGCCCAAATATACTCGTGGAGTGATTTTATATTTTTCTATAAATTTTGCACAATTTTTGCACTATAAAGTAGCAAAGGATGTTAAAGAGAAAAATAAACATCAGTTTTTGTTTTGCACAAAACTTTTTTTTTTTCAATTTGTTGCTCAAAAGTCAACCAGTACCGCAAGACAAAAAAAAAGAAAAATGACTTAAAAAAAGATGCAAATTATAATTTGGGCTCAACACTTACTCCAATTTGTAGCACATTTTGTAAATCTCACCCATTCTTTTAGCTATATTTGCCTTTAAAATAATTTAAGTTATACAAACATTTCAACACTGTCTGCAGTTATTGTAAGGAATGAATGAGGCTAAAACCCATGACCATCATGAGAATGCAAAAAATCAGCTGAGAATGTGGAATGCTATGTTGAGTTCAAAACCAAAATTCACTCCATTAACCCCTTACCATGAGTAACAACCAGAATTCTCACTATTAAGCTATGTGCGCATGTTGCGGATTTGCTGTGGATTTGCTGCAGAAAATGTTTCTAACATTTCTGCAGTCATTCCCCAGCAAAACCTATAAAAAAAATTCTGTGCGCACACTGCGTTTTTTTATACCTGCGGATTTACCCGCAGATTTACCCGCGGAATTTCCGCTGCGGAATTAATGTGCATGTCACTTCTTTTCCGCAGGTACCTGCAGTTTTTGCCATAGATAATGGTAAAAACCCGCAGGGACCAACCTGCGGAAAATTTGCGGCAAAACCGCATGAGGATTTCATTGCGGTTTTTCTGCGGGTTTTTTACCGCAGGTGCGGTATTCTTTCAGAGGATCTCGTTTCTCCTTAAGAAAAAGTCAATTTCTAGTGCGCACATGGCCTAAAGGAAGCTTTACACGCTGCGACATTGCTCAAGCGTTCTGGTTGGGGTCACGGAATTTGTGACGCACATCCGGTCGCTTTAGCGATGCCATTGCGTGTGACACCTATGAGAGATTTTGCATCGTCGTAAAAACGTGCAAAATCGCGCATCGGTGACATGGGGGTCCATTCTCGAATATCGTTGCTGCTGCAGTAATGATGTAGTTCGTCGTTCCTGCGGCAGCACACATCGCTCCGTGTGACACCGCAGGAACGAGGAACCTCTCTTTACCTGCCTCCCACCCGCAATGCAGAAGGAAGAAGGTGGGCGGGATATTCGTCTCGCTCATCTCCGCCCCTCCGCTTCTATTGGGCGGAGGTTCAGTGACGCTACTATGACGTCGCTGTGACGCAGAACAAACCCCCCCCTTAGAAAGGAGGCGGTTCGCCGGTCACAGTGACGTCACAGGGCAGGTAAGTAGTGTGACAGGTCCACGCGATGTTGTGCGCCACGGGCAGCGATTTGCCCGTGTCGCACAACTGATGGGGGCGGGTACCAACGCTAGCGATATCGGTCACGATATCGCAGCGTGTAAAGCGGCCTTTAATCTCTTTCCATGGGTAGGATAAATCCACAAGCAGTACAAAATCCCATCAATGTCAGAGGTGTTCTGGTATAAAACACTTCAGCGTTTCAAAGACATTATAGCTTAAAAAATGAGCCCAGGATGCAATGTCTGTATATGATGCATCATTCAGATGGCTGTATTTACGGAAATTGTGCACCCAGACCAATATGAGCCTGTGATTTACATAATAGTCAATGTGGGGAAAAAAATCGTAGCACACACTATTCAGGTCATTTTTACATACCAGAATAATACATAAATAGGAGGCAACTTCTTTATCCATACACGTTGTGGATGAGCACATGAAAACATACACAAAACCAGTCACAACCTCACTTTGTGGATTTCACTGGCTTGATTTTAATATAGACCATCTGACTCAGCCTAAGGCCTCCATCACACGACAGTGATTCTGGTACAGTGAGGAAAAAAAGTATTTAGTCAGCCACCAATTGTGCAAGTTCTCTCACTTAACCCACTTAAAAAGATGAGAGGCCTGTAATTGACATCATAGATAGACCACAACTATGAGAGACAAAATGAGAAAACAAATCCAGAAAATCACCTTGTCTGATTTGGCAAAAAGTTTTTTGCAAATTATAGGGGAAAATAAGTACCGTATTTTTCGGATTATAAGACACACTTTTCTTCTCAAAAATTTGGGAGGAAAGTGAGCGGTCCGTGTTATAATATAGCTTTCCGGGGTGGTGGAGAGGGGTAGCGAGGGGCTGGGGGAATGGAGTGGGGGCTGTGCAGGGGCTGGGGTGCCTGGGCTGGTGCGGGGTCTGCGGAGGCTGGTGCTGGGGTGGCTGGGTAGTTTCAGCAGCTGCTGTGCGGAGTCTGCGCGTGGTCTTCGGTGGCTGGTGCTGGGGCTGCTGTGTGGGATCTCCACCGGCTTTACTGGCGCTGCGGGTCAGGTGGTGAGGACTTCAAATAATGCTGCCCGGAGTCGGTGTGTGAGCAGTTGGAACTCTCGGCTCAAGCTCTTATCTGTGCAGGCGCCGCCTCTGGCCCATTGATCCCCCTCCAGCGGACTTCAGGATAATGGTGCCCAGAGGTGGTACTTGCGCAGATGAAATCTCGACTTGCCATTGATCCTACAGCTCTATCTCCTCTGACTCTGGGGACCATTTCTTTGAAGCCCTCACCGTCAGCAGCCGCCGCAGCCCGAGCACCAGCCTCCACCGCAGCTCAAGCCCCAGCCTCCACCTCAGCCTCCGCCGCAGCCCCAGCCACTGCTGCAGCCCCAGCCTCCGCCGCTGCACCAGCACAGCCTCCTCCACCCCCGCTACTGCCCCCTCTGGTAAGACACCACCAGGTTACAAAACAGATCCAATTTTCTTTTCACCTTTTCTTGCTCTGAATTTGGGGTGCGTCTTATAATCCGGTGCATCTTATAAAATAAAAAATATGGTATTTGGTCAATAACAAAAGTTCATTTCAATATTTTGTTATATATCCTTTGTTGGCAATGACAGAGGTCAAATGTTTTCTCTAAGTCTTCACATGGTTGGCACATACTGTTGGTGGTATGTTGGCCCATTCCTCCATGCAGATCTCCTCTAGAGCAGTGATGTTTTGGGCCTGTCGCTGGGCAACACAGACTTTCAACTCCGACCAAAGGTTTTCTATTGGGTTGAGAGGACCTTCATATGCTTCTAATGAAGCCACTACTTCGTTGCCCTGGCGGTGTGCTTGTGATGATTATCATGCTGAAAGACCCAGCCACATTTCATTTTCAATGCCCTTGCTGATGGAAAGCGGTTTGCACTCAAAATCTCACAATACATTGCCCCATTCATTCTTTCATGTACACAGATCAGTCGTCCTGGTCTCTTTACAGAGAAACAGCCCCAAAGCATGATGTTGCCACCCCCATGCTTCATAGTAAGTATAGTGTTCTTTGGATGCAACTCAGCATTCTGTCTCCTCCAAACATAACAAGTTGTGTTTCTCCCAAACAGTTCTATTTTGGTTTCATCAGACCATATGACATTCTCCCAATACTCTTCTGGATAATCCAAATGCTCTCTAGGAAACTTCAGATGGGCCCGGACATGTACTGACTTTAGCAGGGGAACACGTCAGACACTGCAGGATCTGAGTCCCTGGTGGCGTAATGTGTTACTGATGGTAGCCTTTGTTACAGTGGTCCCAGCTCTATGGAGGTCATTCACTTGGTCCCCCTGTGTGGTTCTGGGATTTTTCCTCACCGTTCATGTGATCATTTTGGCCCCACGGGGTGAGATCCTGCATGGAGCCCCAGATCAAAGGCGATTATCAGTGGTTTTGTATGTTTTCCATTTTCTTATTAACAGTTGATTTCATCACACCAAGCTGTTTGCCTATTGCAAATTCAGTCTTCCCAGCCTGGTTCTGGGCTACAATTTTGTTTTTCTTCACCATAGTGGAGTTTATAGTGTGACTGTTTGAAGTTGTGGACAGGTGTCTTTTATACTGATAACAAGTTCAAACAGGTGCCATTACTACAGGTAATGAGTGGAGGACAGAGGAGTCTCTTAAAGAAGAAGTTATAGGTCTGTGAGAGCCAGAAAGCTTGCATGTTTCTAGATGACTAAATACTTATTTTCAACCATAATTTGCAAAAAAAATCTTTTTAGGTCTATATTAATAAAAGAGTATATTTTATTGCTTATTTTGTGCAAAAAAAATCTTGCCAAATCAGACAAGGTGATTTTCTGGATTTGTTTTCTCATTTTGTCATAGTTGTGGTCTACCTCTTTCATGCAGCACACACGCGTATCCATATGTTCTGCATGGAGACAAGTTTGTATTTTTCTGGCATCACTGATGTCCCACGGACCACACAGTGGTGTGATCCGTGAAACACGTACCAGAAAAACACATACATTTACAATAAAAAGCTTTTTAAACTTACCCGTCTCCAGCGACGCTGTCTTCAGCCGCTGCTGTCTCTGCTTCCAGGCTGGCTAATTATGCTCATACATATGCACTGCACAGCCAACCCAAAAGTAAAGGGTGCTTTACACTGCGACATCGCTAACGATATATCGTCGGGGTGACGTCGTTAGTGACGCACATCCGGCGCCGTTAGCGACATCGCAGCGTGTGACACCAAGGAGCGACGATCAACAATCACAAAAACTGCAAAAATCGTTGACACGTCGCTTCTTTTCATAAAATCGTTGGTGGTGTATGCTGCTGGTTGTTCGTTATTCCTGGGGCGCCACACATCGCTACGTGTGACACCGCAGGAACGACGAACATCTCCTTACCTGCGTCCACCCTCAATGAGGAATGAAGGAGGTGGCGGCATATTCCGGCCGCTCATCTCTGCCCCTCCTCTACTATTGGGCGGACGCTTAGTGACGTCGCAGTGACGTCGCTATGACGCCGAACGCACCTCCCCCTTGAAGGAGGGATTGTTCGGCGGTCACAGCGACGTCACTGAAAAGGTATGTGCGTGTGACGCTGCCTTAGCGATAATGTTCGCTATGGCAGCGATCACCAAATGTCGCACGAACGACGGGGGCGGGTGCTATTGTGCACGACATCGCTAGCTATCGCTAGCGATGTCGCAGCGTGTAAAGCACCCTTAACTGCAGCGGGGAGACAGCAGAAGCCAGACACAGCATCGCGGGAGACTTCAGCACCATGGAGAGCAGCGGTGTGGACAGGTGACTATAAGTGCCTGATCTCCATATATTATCATGGATAGTACACGGAGATCACAAGGGTGCCAAAATCATGGCACACGGAGGGACATATGCACGTTTATCACGTTAGTGAAAAACGTGTTGGTTTTTCACTGACATGTGAATCAAGTTGGTAAGAGAGAAGCTGGAAGAGAGCCTTCAGTGTATGAAGGAACCCGTCAATGAGTTAGGCCAAAAACACACTTCTGCATAAAAAACGTATGTGTCTCACGTTCCGTTTTTTGGGTCCGTGTTCCGTTTTTTAGGGGCGTTTCTCCCGTACGTATGACATCCGTGTGATGGCGTATGCTCTCCGTCTGTACGTGTGGAATGTCCGTATTGGCATAAAATACGTACGTATGCAATCCGTGTGCCGTCCGTTTTTAGAGGTCCGCATTCTTATCCAAATAACGCTGTTAATCCTTCATCATGAGATCCTGGTGTTGTTAATTGGTCAATTTCCGTCCCTCATAGGTGGATAAGGTTTAAAACCACTTCAAATAATTGTTTTTAGGCTCTTCCACTGACTGACAGACTGACTCCAAAATGTCTCTCTCCAATGAAGCAACCATGTATTTGCTATGGTTGATATCTAGGAGATTTGGGGTTAGGAGACATATGCTTGAATATGAACCACCTGTTGAAAAAAGGATGTGGATCCACCCCCTTTTCAAGCTAAGGAAGACGCATGGTCATTTTAATATTCTTTATGGAGAAATGCGCAAATTTCCACCTAAATTTCAAGCCTACTGTCATATCACCATCACGTCCTTTGACAACATCCTTGGCCTTGTGCATCACCAATTGAAACATCAGGACATTTGACAATTGACCTGATAGATTGGAAACAAGTGTTGCTGATGTTTTTAATCCAAACATCATGCACAAACGCACACGGATGATACGTGCTGAACACGGACATGCTACGTGTGCCGTCCGTGCAGGCACGGACCCATTGACTTTAGCGGGTCCGTGCCTGCGTGTTAACGGCCAAAAACGGACATGTCGACCATGTGGAAAAACGCACACACGTACTTACCACACGGACACACGTTCCATGTGATTTTACGTGTGTGTGCCATCTACCATAGGGTAACATTGGTCAACGTGTCTCCGTGTCTCCGGTACGTGCAAAAACGTACCAAACACGTATGTGTGTTGCAGGCCTTAGGCAGCATGAAAACTAGTTACTGATTACTTGAAAATGGGTTACCCTACCAGTAACATTTCTCACATATCCCTGATTTCCTGCATGATCAAAGTTCAACCATCAAGATCCCCACCGTTTGAGAACAAGAATCCCAAATCTTCTGCTTGAATGAAGTGGCAGTGTGCTCATATTTATTTATCTATGAGAGAAATGGTCACACATACATATTCTTGGGATCAGTGTGGGTCCCACTGGTTGAGTCCCCACCTAAGTGGTATGTAGTGTACAATTCAAAATCATACCCACTCTCGCATTGTGAAGATATGGCTTTCTTAGGCATCTTTCATATGTCAGTTATTCTGGTACATATGTGTTCGTTTTTATACGTACCAGAATCACTTACATACACAGACCCATTATAATCAATGGGTCTGCGCACACATCAGTGATTTTTTACTGACCGTGTCTCTGTGCGGCGTAAACTTGTGTCCGTTATTGCCGCACGCAGACATGTCCATTTTTTCTGGCATCACTGATGTCTCACGGACCACACTATGGTGTGGTCCATGAAACACGTACCAGAAAAACACGGACATTGAAAATAAAAAGCTTTTTTGATTTGATTTTTGATATTTTAAACTCACCTTCTCTAGCGATGCTGTGTTCGGTAGCTGCTCTCTGCTTCTTCCTGGTCAGCTCATTATGGCATGCATATTCAGTTATGCAGCCACAGCTGACCCGGAAGTAGCTGCAGAGGAGAGAGACACAGCAGCCGGATGCAGCAGAGCTGGAGAGTTCAGAACCACGGACAGCAGGAACGGGAGAGGTGAGTTTATCTCCATGTGCAATCACGGATCACGGATTGCACATAGACAACCGATGTGGCCGTGAATCACGGCACATGGAGGGATATATGCGTTGTTAACACATCAGTCAAAAATGTCTGTGTTTTTCACTGACGTGAGAAACAGGCCTTAAGACCGCTTTACACGCTGCGATCTTGCTAGCGAGATCGCTAGCATGCGTACCCGCCCCCATCAGTTGTGCATCACGGGCAAATCGCTGCCCGTGGTGCACAACATTGCTCGGACCCATCACACTACTTACCTGCTTAGCGACGTCTCTGTGACCGGCGAACTGCCTCCTTTCTAAGGGGGTGGTTCGTTCAGCGTCACAGCGACGTCACTAAGCGGCCGCCCAATAGAAGCGGAGGGGCGGAGATGAGCGGGACGTAACATCCCGTCCACCTCCTTCCTTCCTCATTGCCGGCGGCTGCAGGTAAGGTAAGGTTCCTCGTTCCAGCGGTGTCACACATAGCGATGTGTGCTGCCGCTGGAACGACGAACAAGATCGTACCTGCAGCAACGATATTTGGGAACTGGACAGCATGTCAACGAGCAATGATAAGTTGAGTATTTTTGCTTGTTAGCGGTCGCTCGTACGTGTCACACGCAATGACGTTGCTAACGAGGCTGGATGTGCGTCATAAATTTCGTGACCCCCAACGACATCGCGTTAGCGATGTCATTGCATTTAAAGCGGCCTTTAGTCACAGAGTTAACATCTACAGTCACCCTATAGTTCCTTTTCCAAAAACAACTAAAGTTTACCACTTCACTAACCACTTTCTCTTCCTGAATGGCTCTTCTCACTTTTCCCCTGCCAGCTTGCTACGTGATGTGACGCTACATATCCGGTTTTATTGCACTCTGTCAGTAGTTTAAAGATGGCAGCTGCCATAAATCAGTGTGCACCCATCCAAGATATCAGAGGACTCTTAGTAGGATGGGCTGCATAAAGAACCTCTTCTCGAGACACACGTCAGATCAGAGCAGCGTCATATTCCTGTCACATATCATGAACTCGCGATCCTCTGTTCAGTCAACCTGACAGGACACTGAGCGGAGTGGAGTAAAGAAGAAGATAAAAACCTTTCTGTAGCTGAAAATAACCAATCACCTCAGTCAGCCTGACAGTTTTAGTGCAGTGCAAAGAGTATGTCTGTCTCACTCTCCATGCAGTTCATCCTAGGACAGATGCACACTGCTAGATGGAAATTGGCATCTTTAAAATCCTGACAGCGTGCATTAGATAAAGCATACCTTTTTGGCTAAATAAAGGAAAAATATTTAACCTCTTCATGTGTGTCCCTTTAATGTGGTTTCGCACATGCTCGCAGACAAAAAGAACGCCATTCCCCGCCAACATTGGCGGCCCCTTGACATAATCACGGGGTGCTGATTGATTGTCATGGCATCTGGGGATCATCTGATGACCCCTCATGGTCATGACGTTGTTCCTGCGAACACTGGCTGAGCGCCAACATACACAGCAGTTCAGCATTTGTACTGTACAGAGAGGCGTTATTAGTGCTCTGTACAGCAGACGTGATCAGGCTATATCAGCTTTAAGTCCCCTACGGGGATTAATAAAAACAAAATAAAGTGTAAACATTTAAAAAAAATATATGAAAAAGTAAAAAAACACAAAAAGATCAAATCATTCCCCTTTTGCCCTACTGAAAATAAAACAATTAAAAAAAAAATAAACACATATTTTGTATTGCCGCTTTCAGAAATGCCAATTCTATGAAAATCTAAAATCAATTAATCTGATCAGTAAAGGGTGGAATGGGAAAAACAAAATCAAAACACCAGAATTACATTTTTTTGGGTCGCCACAACAGTGCAATAAAATGCAAAAAGAGGCAATCAAAACATAACAAAACAAAACCCAAAATGATATAATTAAAAGCGTTGGCTCAGGGCGCAAATAATAAGCCATAACTGAGTCCCAGATCTCGAAAAATGAGAACGCTACGGGTCTCGGAAAATGGCGACAAATGCCTTTTTTTTTAAAAAAGATTCTGGTTTTTTTTTTACCACTTAAATAAAAATAAAATTTTACATGTTTGGTATTTGCAAACTCATCCTGACCTGGGGAATCATGTTAGCAGGTCTGTTTTACCCTATAATGAACATGGTAAGTAAAAAAAAAAACAAAACTATTGTGGAGTTGCACTTTTTTACAATTTTACCGCACTTGGATTTTTTTCCCCATTTTCCAGTACAATATCTGGCAGAATGAAAGGATTCGTTCAAAAGTAAAAATCACCTTTGCAAAAAACAAGCCCTCAAATGGTTATATTGAAAAATAAAAAAAGTTATAACTCTTGGAGGAAAAAACGAAAAACGGAAAATTGCTGGGTGGTGAAGGAGGTAGTATTAAAAATTATTTTATTTATTTATTTTATTACATTACGAGATGTCGTTGGGGTCACGGAATTCGTGACGCACATCCGGCCTCGTTAGCGACATCGTTGCGTTTGACACGTACGAGCGACCGCTAACGATCAAAAATACTCACCTAATCGTTGATTGTTGACACTTCATTTAAATCCCAAATATCGTTGATGGTGCTGGATGAAGGTTGTTCGTCGTTCCTGAGGCAGCACACATCGCTACGTGTGACGCCCCAGGAACAACGAACAGCACCGTACCTGCGTCCTCCGGGAACGAGGTGGGCGTGACTTTCATGCGGTTGCTCTCCGCCTCTCCGCTTCTATTGGACGCCTGCCGTGTGATGTCGCTGTGACTGCGCACGAACCTCCCCCTTAAAAAAGAGGTTGTTCGCCGCCCACAGCAACGTCGCTAGGATGGTAAGTACGTGTTATGCGTCCTAGCAATATTGTGCGCCACGGGCAGCGATTTGCCCGTGACGCACAAACGACGGGGGCGGGTTCTTTCACGAGCGAAGAACGTGTAAAGCAGCCTTAAGTTTTCAGCATCTTAACGGTAGACAGTTTTAGTAATTCTCCCACAGCATCTCTAATCCATTTTTAGTTCTGTTTGAGCAATTAGCGCTCTGTAGTTTTCCCCAGATATATTCCAATCTTTATTAGTTATCATCTGCTGATTAGGCATGGGTTCTCAAGTTTATAGCACTAAAAGCAAAATATAGAAACAAACATAGCTGTATGGAGGGCTGCACTCGCTTAGCTTTGTCATTGCCTTAGACTACGTTCCCATCATAAGTTTTTGGTGCGTTTTTGACACTGTGTGTTTTTGCTGCATCAGAAATCCAACATCTTACAGTTTCAGCAAAGTGATGGGGTTTACAGAAATCTCCTTTTTTACTCAGCGTAAACGGACCTGAGGTGCGTGTTTGACATCACCATGGTGTCAATTTCTCTTGAGAGTATGCAGTTTTCTGTGCAGTTTTTCCCCATAGACTTGCGTCACATCTGGAAAATCCGCAAGTAAAAAACTCATGTGTTTTTAGTGCAGTTCCAAGATGGAAATACATTAAAAAAAAAGCATGAAATCCGCACCTAAGTATATCAATGAAGTTTTGTGAAAGCCAAATACCAGGAAGTATCAAAGTCAAAGCAGATTTATTCAAAGCAGAATATACCAAAAAGAGACAAAAACCTCGAGTCAAAAATATGCTAAAACTGCATGATAAAAATAGGACACAAAATGTAATGAAAAAACGTAAGTAACCTAATTTGCATAATAGGTGCAGAAATTCTCACCAAAAGCTCATCCTGAAACTCTCACGGGCAGTGAGGTGCACGTATGATCATGTCATTCAACATTTGCCTGAGAACAGGGAACACAAGTTCCCAGATCTGGTGGTTGTTGGTGCTCAAGCATGACACACGTTGATGTGCTCTCTGTTTTTTTTTCTCATAGACAGCACACTGATACTCATAGTTTCATTGATCCATACACACATAAGTTTTAAAAACAAATCCATGGCTGGTACGTGAGACTCAGAACATGTACTAATCTTATCCGTTTTGCGGATCAGACTCCATTAAAGTGCATGTGGACCCATATAAAGCAGGTAAAATACTAAAAACATGCAGTACTTTGTACTTCAGTCTTCCATCCGTTTCATATATTTTAATAACTGATCGATCCATTGCTAAGAGTCCATAAAAAAGTCTACCCACTTGAGTGAGAAAAAAAGGATGAAAAAACAATACAAATGTAACTAGGATGCAATAAGGATGCAACTTTAGAAAAAAAATGGTCAGTATCTCTTGGATGGCAACACTCACATGGATGCATGAATGCAGCCTAATACCAGCTTCAGCTGAGAGTGATATGTTTGATTTTCATCTAAAAAAAATCTTTGATCTGCATTGTCATCTGTATGATATTTGTATTTATATATCAACAGGATAAAATGTACATGAATAAATACTGTTTTCTCTGTTAATAATGGCAATGTTTCCATTGAATCAATCCAATTTTGTGTGTACCATTAAAATGCATTGCTTATAAAGCACCATCATATTTTGTTGTGTTTTACAGACATCATTCATCTTCCATGTCCCCAGAACTTAAATTCCCTAAGTGTCTGTTTCACACCTACCGGCGGCACGTTCACACGCATACTAATTAAAGTCAATAGAGATCTTCACACCTCAGTATTTTCACCATGGCTGTGTGTGAGTCACATGGAGACAAGTCAGTTTTTTCCGGAAGCATGGGTCAAATATGGACGTCAAACGGATGGCATCCATATGACACCGGAAAGAAAATGGATATTACTGTGATCATTTTTTTTTATGTGTAAAAGATGTGCAAAGCCTGCAAAATGATAAATACAATAGATAGAATACATAGAGAGAGAGAGAGATATCAATAGGCAGAAAATAAATAGACAGCTTTTACAGCTATTTAGCAGAATTAATGACTAATTCTTCCCCCTAATTTTCATAACCAGCATAGGTACAGCAGCAGCTGCAGGCTGCAACCCTCAGCTGTCTGCTCTCCCTTGGCTAGTTTTGAAAAATAGAAGGGATCCCAGGCAGATTTTTTTAAATTATTTGAACAAATAATTTAAAAGAACGGCATAAGGTCCCTCCCAGTTTTCAAAATCAGCCAAGGGACAGCAGACAACTGGGAGCTGATATTTCAAGGGTGGGATGGTCATGGTTATTTGGCCCTTCAAGGCCTAAAAATAACAACCCGCAGTCGCCCCAGAGGTAGCCTGTCTAATACATGCTCCAAATCTGGCGCTATACTTGGCTCTTCCCATTACCCTGGTGCAATGGCAAATGGGTTAATGTATGGGCTTGATGCCAGCTGTGAATTGCGAGCTGACATCATGCCCTAATATTAGTAATGAGTGGGCATCTAGCTAATTCCCCAATTACTAATCCAGTAGAAATATAAAAAAAATATTTTATTTGAACAAACACCCCCAATTACAGCCCTTGTTCACCAATTTAGTAAAAATGTATTTGAAAAAAAAGTCCGCCGTAATCCATAGCGATTTCCTTACCAAAAAGCGAATCTGAAAGACTTAAAAAGTGAAAATGATTACAGAAATAAAGATAACATACACCATCATTCACAAATTATATTTCCCTGCAAAAACCCTGCTCCATGGTCCGATATTATCCAAAAGGGGGTCCTACGACATTCCAAGACTCACTGTCCCAGTCAATGAAGAACAGATTGGCAGAGAGAGTAGTTACTGCAGGATCACATATGCATGCATGCTGTGTGAGAATCACTGCAGTGTACTGAGATAATCTCATGAGGTCACCCCAGGTCACTGCAGCGTGTCACACAGTAATGTGTGAGCTGGCGTTGGCAGGGAAGAGAAGTGAAAGCACGAGATCACTGCAGTTCAGCTTGCGGCTGTTCTCACGCCAAGTATAATAATAATAATATTTATTCACTTATATAGCGCTATTAATTCCACAGCGCTTTAGACCCGCAACACACATCCTTTTTTTTTGTAAGTGTGCGGTACGTATTTGCACGTACCGGAGACACGTACACACGGAGACCCATGTTATTCAATGGTAGATGGCACATGCACGTAAAATCACACGGAACGTGTGTCTGTGTCGTAAGTACGTGTGTGCGCTTTTCTACATGGACGACATGTCCGTTTTTTGCCGGCAACACGCAGGCACGGACCCGCTTTAGTCTATGGGTCCGTGCCTGCACGGACCGCACACGGAGTATGTCCGTGTTCAGTACGTATCGTCCGTGTCCGTTTTTAATCACAAAATCTGCAACACTTGTTTCCAATCTATCAGGTTAATAGAAAGCAAACAACACCAGGATCTCATAATGAATGATTAAAATCGTTAATTGGGTAAGAATGCGGGACTTTAAAAACGGACAGCACACGGACAGCACACGTACCTATTTTTTGTCAATACGGACATTCCACACGCACACACGGCTCGCATACGCCATCACACGGATGCCATACGTACCGGAGAAACGCCCCTAAAAAACGGAACATGGACCCGAAAAACGGACCGTAAGATACTTTTTTTTGCGGAAGTGTGTTTTAAGCCTGACATACATTGGCAACACTGTCCCCATTGGGGCTCACAATCTAAATTCCCTATCAGTATGTTTTTGGAGTGTGGGAGGAAACCAGAGTACCCGGAGAAAAACCACGCAAACATGGGGAGAACATACAAACTCCTTGCAGATGTTGTCCTTATTGGGACTAGAACCCAAGACCCCAACGCTGTGCTAACCACTGAGCCACCGTGCCGCCCTAAGTATCATGAAATATATCTATCGCTCTAACAATCTGCCAGTCTATGGTCATATGGTGTAACTACAAGCCTTGGTCCCAAGTGTTGTCAATCAATTTAAAGTCTATGGGCACCAGAGTTGCGAAATGACTGTATATTCTAAGTGTATTCAACTGTGTGGCTTTTTATTACGATGAAACAGCATTTACATCTTATTCTTATTTTAATTATCATCATTTTACAGTTCATAGTACAGTAATTGATTTGTTCATCAGTATTCTGCGCTATCAACATCAATCACTTTTAATTCTTTTTGGCAATTTTTTTAGATTTTTTCATCAGGAACGCAGGTGGAATCTGCCTGAAAAAGATGTTGTGTCCACATACCTTAAACCAGGAGATTTTCCTGCATGTATGCCAAGAAAACTTCATGATAAGTCTCGCCTAAACTTGTGGCAGTGTTTTATTTAATATAAGAATTAGTGGGGAATGTGTTCTGGAGGGCATTCAGAAGGGATGGATGACTTTAGCTTTCACGCTCATTAAAACATATGAAAGAATTTCCTTTGAGTGCAACCCGTGACCATCACAGGATCCAAACTCAAAAGGCTAAGAGAGGAACGAAGCATCTATTCCCAGAAACAAAGAACTTGACTAAGAGGTAAGTTCAAACTGATTTGTCCGTTTTTCTTGAAAATTAGATTTTAATTTATTTTGGTGAAATTACTTTACAGATCCATGACATTAGATAAACACAAACATTGAAACAATAGCAAATGTTGCTTTTATTTCCTCTGAAGTCATTTTCATCAAAGCAATCTCTGTATATCTTGGGATAATAACGACTTGTATTGCATGTCCCTAAAAATATCCTGCTAAATTGATTTTGAAAAATTATTATTTTGATTTGCCATAAAATCCCCACTCTTTGAAGTCTGTGCCGCTGATTAATTCAGCAATCATTCCTGATCAGTTACACGTAACCTTTCCCGCAGGTTTTCAGAATAAGAACTGTATTGAGAAATACAGTGCAGGTCTTAAATTCTGGAAAAAAGTTTGTAATTTTGTGTACAACGCATTGTACAGAACATATACATTTATATCCATCTGCAAACTATACCTAAGGATTGAAAAAAATATAGTAGAAGATAAGAAATAAAAATTTAGTTTAAGGGTATATTCAGACATTGCAGTTAAGGTGCTCTTAAAACTGAACCAAAAACTGTATTTGACATACTGCATGCATTTTTGCGACCGTGAAACATTTATTTTATACTTGTCACTTGGGAAATCTTTTTTTTTTTAAAATATGTTTTTTAACCGCATCTCAACTGCAACATCTATATACATTTTTTTCCTTACTCGGGACCTATATACAGTGCCTACAAGTAGTATTCAACCCCCTGCAGATTTAGCAGGTGTGATAAGATGCAAATAAGTTAGAGCCTGCAAACTTCAAACAAGAGCAGGATTTATTAACAGATGCATAAATCATACAAACCAACAAGTTATGTTGCTCAGTTAAATTTTAATACATTTTCAACATAAAAGTGTGGGTCAATTATTATTCAACCCCTAGGTTTAATATTTTGTGGAATAACCCTTGTTTGCAATTACAGCTAATAATCGTCTTTTAGAAGACCTGATCAGGCCAGCACAGGTCTCTGGAGTTATCTTGGCCCACTCCTCCATGCAAATCTTCTCCAAGTTATCTAGGTTCTTTGGGTGTCTCATGTGGACTTTAATCTTGAGCTCCTTCCACAAGTTTTCAATTGGGTTAAGGTCAGGAGACTGACTAGGCCACTGCAACACCTTGATTTTTTCCCTCTTGAACCAGGCCTTGTTTTTCTTGGCTGTGTGCTTTGGGTCGTTGTCTTGTTGGAAGATGAAATGATGACCCATCTTAAGATCCTTGATGGAGGAGCGGAGGTTCTTGGCCAAAATCTCCAGGTAGGCCGTGCTATCCATCTTCCCATGGATGCGGACCAGATGGCCAGGCCCCTTGGCTGAGAAACATCCCCACAGCATGATGCTGCCACCACCATGCTTGACTGTAGGGATGGTATTCTTGGGGTCGTATGCAGTGCCATCCAGTCTCCAAACGTCACGTGTGTGGTTGGCACCAAAGATCTCGATCTTGGTCTCATCAGACCAGAGAACCTTAAACCAGTCTGTCTCAGAGTCCTCCAAGTGATCATGAGCAAACTGTAGACGAGCCTTGACATGACGCTTTGAAAGTAAAGGTACCTTACAGGCTCGTCTGGAACGGAGACCATTGCGGTGGAGTACGTTACTTATGGTATTGACTGAAACCAATGTCCCCACTGCCATGAGATCTTCCCGGAGCTTCTTCCTTGTTGTCCTTGGGTTAGCCTTGACTCTTCGGACAAGCCTGGCCTCGGCACAGGTGGAAACTTTCAAAGGCTGTCCAGGCCGTGGAAGGCTAACAGTAGTTCCATAAGCCTTCCACTTCCGGATGATGCTCCCAACAGTGGAGACAGGTAGGCCCAACTCCTTGGAAAGGGTTTTGTGCCCCTTGCCAGCCTTGTGACCCTCCACGATCTTGTCTCTGATGGCCTTGGAATGCTCCTTTGTCTTTCCCATGTTGACCAAGTATGAGTGCTGTTCACAAGTTTGGGGAGGGTCTTAATTAGTCAAAAAAGGCTGGAAAAAGAGAATTAATCCAAACATGTGAAGCTCATTGTTCTTTGTGCCTGAAATACTTCTTAATACTTTAGGGGAACCAAACAGAATTCTTGTGGTTTGAGGGGTTGAATAATAAATGACCCTCTGAATAAACGTTTCACAATTTAAAAAAAAAATAAATAAAAAAAAAAATATTCTTTTTTGCTGCAGTGCATTTCACACTTCCAGGCTGATCTACAGTCCAAATGTCACAATGGCAAGTTAATTCCGAATGTGTAAACCTGCTAAATCTGCAGGGGGTTGAATACTACTTGTAGGCACTGTAGCAGAAGTTTTGGGGGCTTGTAAAGAATTTTTGTTTTCCGATATACATTTTTTTATGTATTCTGCCCTGGTGATCTGAAAAAAAACACCATACCTTGTTCATGAAGTGTTTTTTTTTGGAAAAGAAAACACTAAGAATTAAAAAAAATAATACAAAGGTATTAAAAAGAAAAAAAAACACACACCAGAAAAAAAAATTACCTGTAGTGAGTTCTATATTTTCCTACTGATTTACAGCTCAATTTGTTGTATTATAGAAAAAAAGGAAAAAGCTGAAAACAAAAAGTTAAAAAAACAAAATATGAAAAAAAGCAGAGATTTTCTAAAAACTTTATGTGTGTATTAGAGCACCCTAAGAAGGTTGAGTTACGCTCCATGGTGACATTAAGGGCGCTTTTCCGTCTGCGATTTCCTGGTGCGAGTGCGATCCGATAAAAAATCGGATCACACTCGCACCAGCGTTAAACAATGAGACAGTTTCCTCTGTCCCGTTTTTTCTCCACACGAATCGGGCTCTCGGTGCAATCGCAGCATACTGCGATTTGCACTGAGTCTCGGCTCACGTGTGGATAAAATCCCACTGCACCTGCATATTATGTGACTGCAGTGCGGTGCACGCAGAGACAGACGGCGGAGGAGATGGGGAGAAAGTGCTCCCTCCATCTTCTCTGCTCCTGTGATGCGATTGCAAGATCGCATCACAGCCGCGTGACCCTCAACTGACACCGCAGCAGAGGGTCATTTGCATATCGCTTCCGATGCTCCTGCATTGGAAGCGGCACGCAAGTGGAAAAGAGCCCTTAGGCTACATGTGCACACATTGAGTATTTGGTGAGATTTTTACCTCAGTATTTGTAAGGCCACATGCAATGTTGGGTGTTTGCTAAATTTTTTTACCTCAGCTTTTGTAAGGCCATGTGCACACATTGAGTATCAAGTGAGTTTTTGTTACCTCAGTATTTGTAAGGCCATGTGCACACATTGAGTAATTGCTGAGTTTTTTACCTCAATATTTGTATGACCACGTGCAAATGTGGAGTTAGGCTACATGCCCATGGCAGTTTGTACCTGCGGATATATCCGCAGGTACGGCTGCAGGTTTCCCGCAGCTGCTCGCTGGAATCCACAGCTATTTTTAGCTGCGGTAGTACAGCGAAATAGCTGCAGTAAACCTGCGGACCTTCATGCGACTTACCTGCAAAAGTCCCGGCCTCTATCTCCATAGTGGAGGGCCGGGATTTCCGCAGGTAATTCCGCAGAAAGAATTGACATGCAAATACGTGCGGCTGTGGGACATCCGTAGCATGTTC
The DNA here is from genome assembly GCF_048569485.1 of Anomaloglossus baeobatrachus. Taxonomy (NCBI): domain Eukaryota; kingdom Metazoa; phylum Chordata; class Amphibia; order Anura; family Aromobatidae; genus Anomaloglossus; species Anomaloglossus baeobatrachus. The sequence continues at coordinate 572,498,886 of NC_134353.1, read as the reverse complement.
CATAGTTACACGTATCCGCAGCATGGACACAGCACTCCCCATGTCCCATAAGATAACATGGGGAGTGTCTGTACATGCTGAAACCTGCGCCTTTATCTGGAAATTCCAGAAAATCCGTGGATTTTCCGCAGATAAATTCGCAGGTTTAATCTCTCGTGGGCACATAGCCTAATTGCCGAGGGTTTTTTTTTACCTGAAATTATCATTGATAAGGCCACGGGATGCACACATTGAGTATTTGGTGAGTTTTTTACCTCACAATTTGTAAACCAAAGCCAGGAATGGGTAAAAAATAAAGAAGTGGTGCCCGTACTTCTATTTTCCTCTGTTCTGTCTTATAAATACTGAAGTAGAAATCTCATCATATGCTCAATGTGTGCACGTGGCCTTAGACCAGGTTTCCGTGATGAACTTTTGGTGAGTTTTTGATGTTGCAGATTTTCTGCAGCATACTTGCACGTATGTGAATTAGGTTACTTGCAGGTTTTTTTACATGCTTTTTTTTGTGTTTTTGACTCCGCGTTTTTGTCTCTTATTGGTGTGTTATGTTTTAGGCCTCTGACACACATCCATGCCGCCGGTACATGTTTGGTACGCTTTTGCACGTACCGGCGGAAAGGAGACACGTACACCAATGCTACCCTATGGTAGCAGACACACACACGTAAAACCACACGGAACGTGTGTCCGTGTCCGTTTGTACATGTGTGCGTTTTCCAACACGCTGACATGTCCATTTTTCTCCAGCAGCACGGGTGTCACACTGGCCGCACCCGCACCACACGGATGTAGTGTGGATGCGGTCCCGTGTTACACGCGCCGGAGAAAACTCATGTGTCAGAGAAAAAAATAACAAATCTTTACTCACCTTCTCCAGCCCTCCTGTCTCTGATGCTGCTGTCACTATCTGCCGACCGCCGCACATTATGCTCATTTAATATTCACTTCACAGCGGCCGGCAGCAGCAGCAGCAGGGAGTCGGCAGGGCTGGAGACCGAAGATCAGTACCCTGGGCAGCAGGAAGGACCACGTGAGTATGCAAATTACCGGTTCTCCGTGTGTTATCGCGGATAGCACACGGAGAACACATGTGGCCCGCACGTACCTGGTATTTGACTTTCTCAAAGCTTTACTACCATTCTTATGTGCGATTTACATGTGTTTTTGATGCGTTTCTGCTGCAGAAACACACTAAAAACACGTGAGTTTTTTCCACATCTGATGCAAGTCTATGGGGAAAATCTATACATAAAACTCAGCGTACCCACAAGAGAAATGGCCATGTTGCGGATTTGAAACTTGCACCGCCTGTCAGATTATAAGGAGTAATGCTGAAGCACATTGGGCAGGAGATTTCTATAAATCATATCCACTGTGCTGGAACTGTAAGACAATGCGCTTCTGACACAGTGAAAATATGCAGCATCAAACACTTACTAAAAAGCTCCTCATGGGCACACAGTCTAAGGGCCCTTTCACACGTCAGTGATTCTGGTACGTTTGTGCTTTTTTTTAAACGTACCAGAATCACTGACATAGGCAGACCCATTCTAATGAATGGGTCTGCTCACACGTCAGTGATTTGTCACTGCACGTGTCTCCGTGCAGCGTACCCGCGTGTGCGTGATTGCTGCACGGAGACATGTCCATTTTTTTCTGGCATCACTGATGTTCCACGGACCACGCAGTGGTGTGGTCCGTGAAACACGTGCCAGAAAAAAACGTGCTTTTAAAATAATAAACATTTTAACTCACCCGGCGTCCAGCGATGTCCTCTGCAGCCCGTTCTCCCTGCTCCTTCTGTGCCGGCTGATTACTGTCGCGCAAATTCATTATGCGCGACACAGCCGACCCGGAAGCAGCTCCTGCAGGGGTCACCGCCGGCCGGATGCTGCGTCGCGGGAGGATTCAGCACCACGGAGAGCAGGAGCGGGCGCAGGTGAGTGAATCTCTAAGTGCAATCACGGACCACGGAGAACGGAGCCCGGATTGCATTTAGACAACCCACGTGTGCCGTGATTTTCGGCACACGCAGGGACATGTGCGTGTTTTACACACCAGTGAAAAACGTCTGTGTTTTTCACTGACGTGTGAAACGGGCCTTAGGCTCCCTTTACACGTCTGTTTCCACACATACAGGATACACGTACAGCCATTAAAATCAATGGGTTTGCGCACATGTCCGTGTTTTTACAAGCGTGTCCGTGTGCTCCACATGGCGACTTGTTTGTTTTCTGCCAGCAGCACGGGTGTCACGCAGACTGCCCAGTAATGTGATCCATGTGACATCAGTGTGACACGTACTGGACATAATACATGTCACATAAAAATAAAGAAATTTTATACTTCCTGTCTCCAGCGCTGCTGTTTCTGCCTCTGCTGATACTTCCAAGTCCTGCTCAGTCAGGCCTCTTTCACACGTCCGTGAAAATCATGCACGTTTTTCATGGACGTGTCAAAGGTGCGTATTGCCCTCAGTGTGCCATGTGTATGGCACACGTGCGTACTCCGTGTGTTATCCGTGATAACACACGGAGAACGGGAACTTTCTACTCACCTGTCCCTGACGTCGCTGTCCGTGGTGCTGATCTTCGGTCTCCGGTCCTGCCGACTCCCCGCTGCTGCTGCTTCCGGCCGCAATGAAGTGAATATTCAATGAGCATAATGAGCGGCAGTCGGCAGCAAGTGACAGCAGCGGCAGAGACAGCAGGGCAGGAGAAGGTGAGTAAAGGTTTGTTTTTTTTTCTCACAGACACATGTCTTTTCTCCGGTGCGTGTCACACGGAACACATCCGTGTGGTCCGTTTACATTACGTGTGACACGTTTGCGTTCCGTGTGACACCCGTGATGCCGGAGAGAAAACGGACATGTTGCCGTGAGAAACACACGGACACACGTAAGTACGGAACGGACACATGTTCCGTGCGAAAATACTTACATGTGTCTAAATCCATAGGAATACCTAGGTCTACGTGTGTACATGTCTCCGGTACGTGAGAAAACTGCCAAACATGTACAGGAGGCACTTACGTGTGAAAGAGGCCTTAAGCTCATGTATATTTACTGCACTCATCGCAGACCCAGAAGTACCAGCAGCACCGGAGACAGGTAAGTATACCAGCTCATGCTGTCCATGTGGTATCGAGATGTCACACGGATAACACAGGGACAGCACACGTAACACACACACACACCTACACAACAGACCGTGAAACACGTGTATGTTTTACGCGGACTTGTGAAAGAGGTCTAAAAGCGCTGTCTGCACATGTGCTTTTTTTCTTGCTTTTTGGTTACTTTTTAAACTGCACTGTGTCATTGACAAAATGCATGCGTTTTGCTTCCCCAGTCTATGATAAATTACAAATTTCCATCCGCACGTTTTTTTTAGGCAGCGTTTTGTTTGACAAATATTTGTCAAAATCGCTGCAGAAAAAAAAGCAGCATGTCACTTCTTCTTTGCACTTTGGTTGCGTTTTCCACCCATTGACTTCTCAATCTCAAAACACAGTTTCACGGATGTGTGAAGGAGCCCTTAAATCTCAAAACAAAGAGAGCAATATGTTTTCTTAATAAACACTTTGCTTTGATGAAAGGGTTAAGATACCCCAATTCTCTAATTGTACTAATTGGATACCTGAGGGACTATTTAGGTGTGTGCTCTGTCAGAGAGCACAGAGTGCTTTAGGAGCTGAGTAATGATTTTAAACACTTCTTTTGTGCAGTTTGGCAGGAGCTGGTTCTGTGAGCCTTGGAGAATGCCCCGTCCTGATTCTTCTCGTGCATTGGGGGCATACAATGCCAGCCGAGGCCGCCCACACTTGGGGCTCAGTGCAGAAGAGTAAGTAATTAGGTTTGATATAAGTGGTCAGTAAGATATTTTGATGAAGTTGTACTGTGTTGCTGCAGATGTTGGCTTAAATTTAAAATTTTCCTCCCAGAAAATCAAGTTGTGTTGGTATAGTCTTGTTTGTAATTTTTACACAAATTTAGGGCATAATTTAGCAAATTTTGATTTAACCTTCCTGATTAAATGCCACTCAAACCCCCTCTCCCCGCAATGTGGGGGTGGGGGGTGTGTGCGTGTTGTAGCATGTCAATCGTTTGGGGGGGGGGGGAAGAAGTGTTTTTTTTTTGTGTGTGAGGTGGTGTGTGTGTGTGTGTGTGTGTGTGTGTTTGTTTTTTTTTTTTTTTTTTTTTTTTTTTATGTAAAGTTAATTTTCCCTTGTACGTACTGATCACCTGCCTGGAAACTCAAGCAGTCAGTGTGTCTTAATGCATTTATGGATTTGCACGATGGGCATGTCAACTATATATTAAAAACATTTTCAAAAGTTGTGTTTTAAAAAAAAAAAAAAAAAAATCCTTCTGTAGGTGTGCTGCGGTTTTGGTTGAGTAAAGTGATGGAGGTTGGTTAGTGTCAAGAGTTGTGGCGTGGATAGCAATTTGGTTGCAAGCTGAGGGACATTTTGGATATTACTAAATTATCTTCTGGTGACCCAGGCTTTAGAGATTAAGGAAGTGGTGTGCAATGGCTGATACCTGAAGGGCAGTGTGTGGTTTGTTTGGTGCTTTATATATGTATGTGGCAAAGCTGGACCAGCTTTGCCAAAGTCCTTTTTTGAGCTGGTGCTTTTTCTTAGGCATCTTTTTGAGGCTTTTGTAAGTGAACTGGTAACACTTGTCAGTAAAAGTGTTCAATATGATCACATATTTGCCCATTCTGGGCTAGGATGCAGTAGTGGTTGGGGATGTTGTAGAACTTCTGGATCTGTTCTCTACAACTGACTAGGCAGGAAAATGGGTGGGTTTTATTTACTTTGAGTGGTTGTCATGTGGCGTGTTTAAAAGGTATTTGGCGTTTGGTATGGCACGTATAGGACCTTTATTAAAACATGTGGTGGATTTGTCATGGTATCAGTTTTTAGAAGTTTTAAAAATTGAAAGTTTTGGGGATGGAGGTGGACAGGTTTGCAACATATTCATTTACAATAGGGGCTGTTATGGAGCCTTGTTAGGTAGGCATGCTTGGTGGGAATACTAGGACATTTGTTTGTCAAGAAGCAATAAAAGCTGATGTGAGGAATAACTAACTCAATTACCACTTTGCGTGTAGCAAACCCCAGTTGAAGTGGTTAGGGGTGCAAGGTATGAGTTGGCATCTAGTTCTATCAGAATGTCATCGGTTTGTGAGGCTGGATCACCTCCCGGGAGCACTGGTACTGCACGTCAGAGGAAATGAATTGGGAATGCGCCCATGCACTAAACTGATTAGGGACATTCATCAATTTAATCAGATATAGTGACTGAAAGTTTTGGCATGGGGCTAGATTAAAAGACTAAAGCTGGGGTCACACATAACGACGACGACAACGACGTCGCTGCAACGTCACCATATTCTGTGACGTAGCAGCGACCATAGATGATCGTTAGTAAGCTGTCAAACATGGTATAAAAAGCAGCGACGGAGCAGCGATCATAGCGACGTCGACGGTCGTTGTGTGGTTTCAGACGTAGCGTAGCGTCCCTGCTGCGGTGTCAAACAAAAGGATTATCAGCTTATCAGCATGGCGCAGCGGGATAGCAGCGTTCAAAAAATGACCTGGAGCATTTAGGAGCGAGCAGCGATTTCGCAGCAGGGGTCTGATCGTTGTTATGTGTCACACATAGCGACGTCGCTGTTGAGGTCGCTGCAACGTCACAGAATATGGTGACGTTGCAGCGACGTCGTTGTCGTCGTCGTTATGTGTGACACCAGCTTAAGAATAAAACAGTGAACAGAGCAGTGGGCGGTTTTGTGGCCAGGAATGGTGGGATCGAGGTAAGACCCTTTGAATTAGAATCTGGTCATGTGGATTTTTGGCAGTGATGGGGTTTACTTAAATGCTTTGGATAGATTTATGGACTCCAAGTAATCAGGAAGATGTTGCGCAAGCATGTCTGGGTGATTTGCATTATGGAGTGTCAGGTAATGCTCACAGTGGGGAAGGGGTTCTTGGCATTTGTCAAAACTTGGGCTGGAGGTTACACATTGTGTAAGCTGCAAAAACCCTAGTACGTGCCCTTATCTACCGTCTGGATTATTGCAACCTCCTGCTCTGTGGCCTCCCTTCTAACAGTCTTGCACCCCTACAATCTATTCTAAACTATGGTGCCCGGCTAATCCACTTGTCCCCCTGCTACTCCCGACCTCTTCTCTCTGCCAATCCCTTCACTGGTTTCCCATTGGCCAACAACTTTAGTTCAAAACACTAACCATGACAAAGCCTGTGCCTCCCCCATACTCTGGAATGCTCTGCCACAACACATCAGACTCTCGCCTAGCCTGGCAAGCTTCAAAAGGAACCTGAAGACCCACCTCTTCCGAGAAGCCTACAACCTGCCATAACCCTCAGTCTGATAGTGCAGCGCTGTATCAGCTCTACCCTCACCTACTGTATCCTCACCTATCCCTTGTAGACTGTGCGCCCTCATGGGCAGGGACATCTCTCCTCCTGTACCTGTTTGTGTCTTGGATTGTTTATGATTATTGTACCTGTCCCTATTATGTACACCCCCTTTCACATGTAAAATTCTTATTCTTCCTGTAGTTAATGCTGGATGGTCATTTTGTATAGATGTTTATATCTGGTAGGTTTTTTTAAACCTCAAAGAACCTCCTTACCCCAAATGGTATATTAGCATGTATGCAGTTGAAAAGGTAGGAACTGGTAACTTAAGGGGCAGCTGCTAATTATATAATATAAAATAGTGCAAACAGGTTCATCTCCCCCTCCCCCCTATCCCCGAGCAGATAACCTTTTGTTGCTAACCTGCAGTCTGAATATATAGTTAAAATGTATGGTTAGTTGGACAATAGCATGTTGGTGACACTTTTCATGATCTGGTTTTATAAAATCTGGGAGGTGTTTTGTTTTTTAAAGGAGTTTTGAGCATCTACTGTACATAACTGTAGCTGTCAACCACTACATGATGCAATTTGTGTTAGGTGTTTTGGAAAACAATCCCACAAATCAGCCCATATACTTTATCGTTAAGTAGTAGTTTTTAAATGTTCTTACAATTTTATTTTGTAGAGCTACTGGAATTGCAATTCTTGCTATTATAGCTGCCTTTGTGTTGATCATTGGATGCTGGTATTTCAAAAGGCGCAGTGGCTACAAAATACTAAAGGTAAATGTATTACCGAAGTTATGAATGTGTCTTAACATACATTAAATGCCCAAACCTGTGGATATTTTGGCTAAAATATGCATAATAGACAAGTCTACTTTCAAAATGAGTTTGTTTGTTTGTTTTTTGTTTTTTTTGTTTTTTGTATCAATACTTGTAGTATCTTAGATATAAAGTCTTTAATTTAAACTTCCAGTCCTGATTTTTGTCTTGCATTAGTTCTTGGTTCGACTTAATACTCCAATGTTGCTCAATGGAAGGCGGGCAAAGAACCCTGAGGTTAGGAAGAATTTATGGGGAAAATGTGCCGCCCCCGCATCAGCAGCCGAGCTGCTTGGATCCGGATCTGTGGTGGCTTGAGGGGTCTCTAGACCCAGGGGTCGCATGGTCACTCGGAATAAAGGGGAAATATTTACACGATATGGCTACAGTTCGTGACGCCACCCATGGTGTGTGGTAAGGTGGAGTACCACCGTTGAAATTGGGGGTACCCGGTGGCGATGGTGTGGGCAGCTAGGTGTTTAACCCCCTCCACGGTTAGGGGGAATGCCCCAGGACTCTGTGATGGTGACGGGGAGGTTCCATTGTGACAGTAAGGGCCACTTGTTTACTCACTCAGTCCAATAACTCTGACACTGACAACTGTGGTAAACCAAAGTTCTGGACACCGCTGCAGCTGAGAGGGAGCACGCCTGGATCCGATGTCCATTGGTGTTGCCTGTTAGTCTGTGACCTTTACCTTTGGCACCTAGTCTACTGGTTGGTCCCTTTTTAGTGTAAAACTAATCGGGTCCCACTCACCAGTATGGCTAACTGGGTAAGCTTGTCTCAGGGTTCACGCTTGGGATTTTCTGGACCATGTAATGGGAAGTCCTATCCCCCTCATTGCGCTAGTACCCAGATTTTGGAGCGGGTGGAGAATGGATCTTGAAGGCTCCGTCCTCGTCGGGTAAATTATCAGGACGCCTGAAGCTCCTTCCTGACCTAGGGTCTACGTACCCCATCGTGCCTTGGCCACTGCCCGGTGATGGCACAAGGCCACCAGCTGTCCTCCTTGATAGTCCGTTCCACTTGTCACGATCCCCCTGCGACCGGGGTCCAGCTCCTACCAGGCCCAGACCAACGTTTGCCACCTAGTAGTCTCAAGGAGCCCAGCTCCTGACCTCTCCTCTCGAGTCACTTCTCATCTCACTGTCTCCTAACACTCCTGACCTCCCCTTAACAAATCCCCCAAGTGGGCAACCCTATTCCACTCAGATCGGCCACTAGTGGGTGTGGTGCAGTGTTCCTAGGATTTTGATTAGCTTGTTCTTGGTTACAGTCCCTGACCTTTGGTGTTGCCAAGGAGGAGGTGGATATCTTACAGAAGGGCAGATTGCACAATACCCTGTGACGACCTGATAGGCCAGGGCATCACAGAAACATTTCCTCAGCTACAAACTAACCAGCATATATCCCTGGATTTACAGTCACTAAATTTGAAAGCTGATAACCATAAGTGGCCTGGATTTCTTGCGTTTAAAATGTACCCACTGCAACAATGGGCAGCCACAGTAAATATCAATAAACACAACTGGCCTCAGTCTGGCAATTCATCTTGCTGAAACTGGGCAGCATGATTCAGAGCCTGGATGTAAGAGTGCAGCGTTTCAGAAAAAATATTCTTAACAGAACCCATGGCAAGAGACCTCGCTGGACTAGCTGCATCTCCATGTGTCCCACCCTCCCCTTTCTTAACTCAGCTTGAAACTAATATTTAGTGTGTGGCTGCCTACTTGGTAACTTGAAAGTGATGGACAGTACAATTGTATAAGAAGTCATACTATGCCACTCAATGTTGGTGTTCCTTAGCATTAAATGGGTTGTCCAGAACTTGAACATTAATGATCTAATCAGGGGAAGTGTGACACTCAGAATCCCAGGTGATCAGCTGGTCCTGATGCTGGCAGCAGCTGGAACTACATGGTTGCACTTGCACAGCACATATTGGTCAATGGCATAGTGGCTACAGTAAAGTAATGTCGAACTGCTTGGATCCAGGGTTACTGTGGCTCGAGGGCCTACGGACCCCCGGGGGCTTGCGGCCACTCTAATGTAAAGGGGTATTTACAGGGGATAAATGTTTGTGAATGCACGTGTGGGTTGCAGTAAAGGGATTACCAGGGCTGATGGTGTGGGGGCAGCAAGGTGTCAGTCCCTCCACAGGTAGGGATGGCTCCCAGAGAATGGGGGAGGAAGGAGGTATGGTGATCGGGTGGCTTGGCCTTGGGAAACCAAGGTGCAGGGGTTAGGTTACTCACTGTGGTAGTCTTGGTGCTGGATTATGTGGAATAAGTAGACACTCGCACAGATGGTAAACCAAAGTCTCTAAGTACCACAGTCGCTGCAGGGGGGAGCCCGTCCAGGTCCCACTCCCACCGGTGTCACTTGGTAAGTCATGAGCCCTGCCTCCGTGCACAAATTGACCTTTGTGGCCCCTCGGCTTGAATCTTTCAGAGCCCCGCTACGGCAATTTTGCTCTTGATGGATGGCACTTGGGATTTTAGTGGTTTGTGTGCCTTGGAGAACCCCATTTCCCACCCCCTCGTTGTGCTGATGCCTTCAATCTGAACTCTTGGGGAAAGTTCATAAGGAGACTATCCTCCACAGGTTAATTATCAAGGTGCCTGAAGCTGTGCTCGTTACCGGTAAGGTAATTGGGCTTTCTGATGTGCCGCCCCTGCAGCGGTTCAAACCGCTCAGGTACAGGGGTGATTATTTGTGGCTCTAGGGTCTCTGGACCTAGGGGCCACACTCAAATGGGGTATTTACAGGGGAGATATAGTTTGTGGCACCACCCGTGGTGTACGGTAATCGGTAGTGCTGCCGTTGGGAGTACCTGGGGTGATGGAGTGGGGCAGCAAAGGTGCCGTTGCCCTCCACGGGTAGGGGAAGGCCCCAGGACTCTGTGGGATGCAGGGGTCACTCAGGTACTCAGTCAATATGCAGACGCTGACAACCGGGTAAACCAAATCTCTGTATTGCTGCCGCTTGAGGGGAGCACATCCGGGTCCCGTCCCCTATGGTGTTGCCTGGTGATCTGTGACCTGCCTCCCTGCCCTTACATTTAACTTCAACGTGGTGGCCCAGTAGTCTGAAACTTGACAGGCCTCGCTCCCCACTATGGCTAAGTGTGTGAGCCTGCTCTCAGGGCTCATGCTTGGGATTTTCTGGACCATTTGTTTGGAAGGCCCTATTTCCCCCCCCCTCCCCCCACCTCGTTGAGCTAGTGCCCCGATTCTGGAGCAGGTGGGGATAGATCATAAAGGCTCTGTTCTCAGGTATTGCCAGGTTGTCTAAAGCTTCTCCCTGAACCAGGGTCCATGTGCCTCGCCGTGCCTTCGATCCCAGACCGGTGACAGTGCCAGGCTGCTGATCGTTCTCCTTGACAGATCCAGGCACCTAGCCGCAATCCCCTGCGACTGGGAGTCCGACTCCCCTAGGTCCAGACCACCGTCTGCAACCTAGACTGCTTCTCTTGGGAGCCACCAGTCCCAACCTCCTCTGAGCGCCTCACAACTTGAGGGCTATTTCCCAACCTTCCCGCACTCACTGACTGACAACACTACTCACCCCCCCCCCCCCACCCCCCCAAGTAGGCGACTCTATTCCACTCAAGCTGTCCACTGGTGGGTGTGGTGCAGTGTGTATCTAGGATTTGATTTGCTGTTGGTGGCAACACCTCAAAATGGGGACCCAGAACCATGAGGAACTTGGAATACTGCATGGAAGGGCAGCTTGTGCAGTACCCTGTAATGACCTGATAGTCCAGGGGTGTCACACTGGTGCCAACAGTCCTCCTAGACTGTGTCCGTTACACTCCTGTCCAGTGTTCCTGATACCGGTCCCAGACTCCTGTGGTCCCAGACCACCATCTGCAACCCAACCTGTCTCCTCCCTGGGATCTCCAACTCCCCAGCTTCTCACTCTGAGGGCTACTGCTGAAGTGACCCTTCACTTCCTTGACTCCCCTCCCGCCAGTCTGCCTGACCCCCTAGGTGGGCAGCCGTGCTCTAACTTGACCAACCAACTGGTGTCTGTACAGGTCATGGAGTGAGGTGTGGTTGGGATTTGTAGTGCTGATGTTAGTGAACCTGTTGGGAACCTGGAACCATGTGGGGGTTTGACAGGATGCAGTTCCCTGTAGCACCCTGATGTATTCATGGGTGCTACAACTACACAGCCCCCCACTCTCTCTTCCTCTCCCCTATTGATTTGAATAGGAGGCAGATATACAGTACCCAGCTGTGGCCACTGTAGAGTTGTGCAGCTCCACAACTAGTAGTTCTGGCTGGGAACAGACGTTTGGTGGTTATGGGTGTTGCACCCCCTACTGATCAGACTTTAACATTGAGAACCTCTCTTTGACAGGCTAAAGTCCTGGACAACCCCCTTAATTCTTGCCTTTGTCAAGCTTTTTTGATCTAGTGGATGCTACCTTGTAGTTAGGTTTGGTTTCTTAAAAAATAAAATACTTGGCTTAATCAATTTACTATTTACACCCTAAGGCTCCTTTCACATTGCGTTTTGCCTTACGTTCACAGGTCCTGTCGGAGCATCCGTCCGAACCGCCTCTCCCCCACTCTGCAAAGCGTGTTTCGGACACATGTGCTGGGAGGCTATTCACTGTAACTGAGCACACTACATTAGCGTGTGCTCTGTTTTGTGCCATTTTTGCACATATACATTTTCTGCAGACGGACACCCGAATGTAGTCGACTACGTTCGGGTGTCCGTCGAAAACTTATGTGCAAAAATGGCACAAAACAGAGCACACGCTAACGTAATGTGCTCAATTACAGTGAATGGCCCTGCCAGCGCATGCGTCCGAAACACGCTTTGTGGGGTGGGGGAGGGGAGGTTTGGAACTATGCTCCAATGGGACCTGTGAATGTAAGGCAAAACGCAATGTGAAAAAAAGCCTATGTGCGCACTTGTTTTTTTGCTCAAAAAAAACACCCTCTAGCCAAAAAAGCATCAAAGCCACGTGCATTTTTGCCCCTGTGTTTTCATCATTGTCAATGGCAAAACTCAGAAAAGTGACCTGCTGTGTTTTTGTTTTTTTTTTTTTTCTTTTCTGCAAGCAAAACTGCTGACAAAAAAAAGCAATGTGTGCACAAGCTTTCTCAAATCTCAGACTTTGCTGGGAATGGACTGCATGCAGTTTAGGGGCACAAACTGCACCCAAAAAAGTAGCAAAGTGTGCGCACAGGGCCTTAATGTCATACTTATCCTTTTTAGAAGCTATCATCAACTTCCTTTAACTTGGTCACTTTCCTCTGTTGTAGCTCAGCTGTGCCTTTCACATATAAGGATTATACATTGCATTGTGTGGTTGGTTTGAGTTTGTCCTCTTTAAATGTTACATCCAACATTAAAGCGGTCTATAAATCCCTCCTGAAATATATCCCTTCCTGTGTTGCTTCTAAGACCTTAAACTAAATTTTAGACTAAGGACTAACAAATTATAAGTTTTATTTCTATAGTGCCAACATATTCCACAGCACTTTCCAATTCAGAGGGGACATGTACAGACAATGAGACAATACCAAAAAAAAATTAAGATACCAGGAGTGAGGGCCCTGCTTGTAAGCTTAAAATTTTGTTGGGTTTTTTTTTTTTTTTTCTTTCCAAAATTGCAAGTTATCCTTAATGCATAATCAAAGAGGCTGAGCATGCCTACCTCCGCTTCATTCAGGACTGAGGGCTTCAGAGTCCACAGGCTGGACAAGCAGCCAACAAATTATTCCACAATCCTATGGTAGCATGGATGGTCTTCTCGCCCAGATGGAAACTTTGAGAATCTGAGTACAACCATTTGTTTTAGATGGCAATGTATTTTCCTTTTTATAAGCTCTAAAATTTTCTGCTTTCAGTCCCAGCACTTTAATCCAGCTGCAATCCGATCTATGATGGGCGCATCCCGAGAAACTGGAGAATGTAAACTGGCTTTACAGGATTACAACACGCTGAACAATGTGGTATTTAAACTTTTTTTTTTTTTTTTTTTTTTTTTTTTTTTTATATATACCAGAAATTGGGGCATTGAGCTGTAATTTGATACAGGGAATACCACTTAAAATATATTTAAAAAGATGTATAGATGTAAAATCAGACTCTTGCAAAAGTTAACAAACACATTACAATAAATTTTGGGCTTGGTTTTTTTAAGTCACTTTAAAGGGAACCAACCACCAGGGTTTGCACATATAAAGAAAAGGTAGCAGTATACTAATGCTACAATGGGGAATCAAATCATATCGTCACTTTCCAGACTGTATGCTTTCATTGCATTGAAAAATATTTGATCAAAGTTCAAGAAATCAGTGCATCGGGGGTCTGCACTGAAGGTTATGTCTTCCTTTATTCCTCCCCTGTGTGGTTTCATGGCTTTTATGTAACAAGATTTCCTCAGTCACCACAATGATAATGGCTGGTGCATGTGCAGTATACACTGACATATTTCAGGCTTTTCAATAAAATGGCAGTTGCCTGCACATACCATTATCTGGCACCATCTTATTGAAGATGTGGTCTTCTGGCTTGACACATCTGCTGCTAATCCTGAGAAAAGCGTCGTCCTCTGAATTGTCCATGAACTTGTTTCTGCGGTAAGCTGCTGTTATGGGGTGGGGTCTACTCTTGAATACAGTGCTATCTTATTGACCTGATTGAAATACTTCAGAATGTATACTGCGCACACACCAGCCATAATTATAATTGTGGTGACTAAGGGAATCTTTACATAGAAGTCATGAAGGTACATGGGAGAGGGGGCGTGGCCTGCACGCTGATGGCGACGGCTGCTTGAAGGAGAGCTCTGTGCTGAAGCAGGATAAACCGGCTCTTATCAGCTCACAGATAACAGGATTACCAGCTACAGGAGGTGTGAGTAACCCCAGCCCCCAGCTATGCCTAAGGGGAGACCTAAAAAGACTGGCACTCCAGCCAAACTGACAGACTTCTACCCCCTGGATAGGGATCTCTGCTCACCAAGCAAGATGGCTTCACACTCAGCTTCTTCCCACTCCTCACAGGGAGGAACAGGCTGTTTAAGAGGCTGCACAGCCATTCCTTTGACAGAGGAAACAATGCAAGCTCTGCTGAAAACGCTGAGGGCTTCCTTGCAGGCTGATCTCAGAGAAATAGTAAGAGAGCTGAAGGAAGAGATCAGGTCTCTAGGGGTTCGCACAGAGCATGTAGAAACTAAGATGGCTGAGTTTGCAACATCACATAACAATCTGATAGATGCTAACACAGCTTTGGAAAAGGAGGTGGAGGCACTAAAACTTAAAATCAGTGATATAGAGGACAGATCCCGAAGAAATAACCTAAAAATCAGAGGGATTCCCTCATCAGTAGCAGATAAAGACCTCCAGGAATACTTCTACAAGTTTCTGCAGCTTATACTCCCTGGATGGGACACTAGAGACCTGATAGTGGACAGGATTCATAGAGTCCCGAAAGCCAAAGGCATAGATCCAGCTCTGCCTAAATATGTCCTGGCTAGACTTCATTTCTATAAAACAAAAGAAGCTGTGCTGCACACACTGAGGGGAAATCCAGCCCTGCCAGACACTTTCATGGGACTAAAAATCTTCCCAGATCTTTCTGCTGCAACTCTTAATAAAAGAAGAGAATTTGCCCACCTTTCTAAACTCCTTAGAGATCAAGACATCAAGTACAAGTGGGGTTTTCCGGTGAAGATGATAATTTTCAAAGATGGAGGCACTCACATATGTCATACTCCTTCTCAGCTGGGCAAATTGCTGGATGACTGGGGAATAGCCCACCCACCAAACCCTGGTGGGCAGGAGAATCATAGAGGCCCTCCAGACAGGATTAACCCTGAATGGTCAGTAGCTTAGCTGGGACTCCTTCCTGCTTATGGCACCTGCTGTCCCTGCTCCTGTGACACGGGATGTCACGTAGCCCCCCTGATGGTCTCGCCTATGGCGAGCGGTTATACACCGGGCACCCTATTCGGGGCAAACCGGTGTTGTTGGAATTTTTTTGTTTTTGTTCCTCTTCTCACAAATGTTCCTTAATTTTTTCTGGAAATTTCTCTCAATTCCTTGCTGGTCTAGCCCCTCTCATCCCTGATGGCGTTCCTGGGAATTCAACCCCCCCTGCGGCTCCAATATGAGAATTAAGATATTGTCTATTAATGTGAACGGGCTCAACTCCCCAGCAAAAAGGTCAATGATGTGGAGAGAGGTCAAGGCATCTAACTGTGATATAGCGTGCATTCAGGAGACCCACCTTCTTTCCACAGATAATAAACGGCTACTTCATCCAAGCTTCCAACACACCTTTTTTGCTAATGACTCAAAAAAAAGAGGAGGAGTGGCCATTTTAATAAAGAACTCAGT
This sequence comes from Anomaloglossus baeobatrachus, assembly GCF_048569485.1. Lineage (NCBI taxonomy): Eukaryota > Metazoa > Chordata > Amphibia > Anura > Aromobatidae > Anomaloglossus > Anomaloglossus baeobatrachus. Next base: position 572,483,301 of record NC_134353.1, on the reverse strand, counting down.
GGCCTTTAAATTGATAAATGTCAGTTATGGAGCGGATGGAAGATATATTATTTTGTCTTGTTATATCAACAGCGTCCCTTATACCTTGGCAACGGTCTACTCCCCAAATTCATCACAATTGAACTTTGCTAGGAAATTTTTCCAAGCATTCAAAGATACTGCCACAGGGGCGGAAATCATCTGTGGAGACTTTAATATACCTGTAATACGCTCCATGGATTGCTCCAACACCAGCATCCCACATGCTAAGGAACTTAAGCATCTCATCAATGAATTCCATTTTCATGACATCTGGAGATATTTGCACGCATCAGAAAGACTATACGTTCTTCTCTTCCAGGCACCGCTCATACAGTAGAATTGATTTTTTTTTTTTGGTCGACAGCAAATCTATAAGTAATTGTGTGGCAGCTGATATTGGTTTAATTACTTGGACAGATCATGCGCCGATCTCTTTGTCTGTTCAGGGTAGCTTTAATGTTCAAAATTCCCCTAGGTGGAGACTGAATACCAGCTTGCTTGGTAGGCAGAAGGTACATGATGAAGTAGAGTCAGTGTTAACAGAATATTTTAAACTTAATAATAATGGGGAAATTTCTGACGAGACCCTGTGGGCTGCTCATAAAAATAGCCTCCATCCAAAAAACGGAAAAAAGACGCAGATATTAAATATATATTAACCCGTATTCATCACCTTGAATCCCTGAATAAAGCCAAAGCATCCCCTAACTTGACTAAAGAAATTGTAACCCATAGATTCCAACTAAGATCCCTACTCCTGCAAAAATACGAACATAATCTTAAAAAAAATAGATCGACATTTTATGCTATGGGGGATAGAGCGGGGTCCTTATTGGCAAGAAGGACGAAAAAACGTGAGATCCAATCACTAGACATCCCATTGAAATAGCAGAAGCATTTGCGAAATACTATGAGGCCCTGTATAATCTAAAATATGATTCCAATACGTCACAGCCGACTCAAGTGGATATACAGGGTTTCCTAGACACCCTGGATCTTCCCCGGGTCTCAGATGAGCAATTAGAGGAACTTAATCTTCCCTTTACTACACATGAAATCCTAGGTGCCATCAAAATGACTAAGTCTAACTCTGCCCCGGGCCCCGATGGGCTGCCATACGAATATTACAAACAATTTACATCCACTCTGTCCCCCTTTATGTCAAAAACCTTCAATTTTTGGCAAAATAAAGGGTCAATTTCTCCAGACAACTTAGAAGCGATAATTATCACGCTACCAAAGCCAGGGAAACCTGCAGACACCCCGGGTAATTTTAGGCCCATCTCACTCCTAAATTGTGATGTTAAAATTTATGCCAAACTAGTGGCAGATAGACTTCACAAAGTGATCCCGACCTTAGTGGCTCCAGATCAAGTTGGGTTTGTGACAGGGAGGCAATCTAAGGATGGCACCAGACGGATGCTTGACTTGATTGGACTGGTGGAGATATCGGGTGAACCCAGTGCATTCCTGTCTCTTGATGCTGAAAAAGCCTTTGACAGGGTGCACTGGGGATACCTGGAGAGAGTTCTAACAAAATTCGGGTTCTTGGGGAACATCAAGTCATCCATTCTAGCCCTCTACTCTTACCCAAATGCGTCAGTGTTGGCATCGGGGTTTCTGTCATCTAAATTTCAAATAAGAAGTAATGGCACCCGCCAGGGGTGTCCATTGTCTCCCGCTATTTTTGCTTTAGTGGTAGAACCTCTGGCGGAAGCTATACGAAAAAACATAGCCATTTCTGGTATAAGAGTTGGGGAATTTGAACATAAACTTGGTTTATACGCAGACGATGTGATAATTAATTTCCTGTTCTAACCTTGCAGTGTCGATTCCAGCAGTGGTGAACACATTATCAAACTTTTCTAAAGTGTCGTATTATAAGCTTAATGCGGCAAAGTCTTTGATACTGCCGTTTAATGTACCGGCGGAGGCCAGGAGTGCGCTGGAGGGGGCCTTTCAATTCAAATGGTGCGACAGGGGGATACCTTATTTGGGTATTAAGCTGACCCCATCGCAGATGTTAATTAAAGAAAATTTGGAACCTCTGATCCAAAATTTAGAAAAGGAATTGGGAAGATATGAAAAAATATCATTGTCCTGGATGGCCAGGATACAGTCCTTTAAAATGGTTTTCTTACCCAAAATATTGTATGTGCTCAGATGCCTTCCCATCAAAATTTCTCACAAAACCCTGATGAAACTTCAATCGTTGACTAACAAATTTGTCTGGGGTAATAAAAGGGCTAGGGTCGCAGGTAAAGTGTTATACCCCCCATATGACTTAGGGGGATTGGGCACCCCAAACATAACGGCATATTATAAAGCCTTACTAATTGAATCACTAAAGGAATGGTGGCGTCCAGGTAATTCACATAGATGGGCTCAGATTGAAAATTTCCTGTCCCGCCAGGGCTCGGTCAGAAGAATGATGGAAGCAGAATATTTGAGCCGTTCACGGTTCTCCCCGTGTGTTCCCACCATGTCAGCCTCCCTGGAGGTCTGGCGAAATGACTTGATTCATAAGATTCAGATTCCTCTTTCAGAGATTTCCCTCAAGTCGTTGGAATCTCAAATCCCCTTTTTGAATCTGGCCAGGTGGGAGGGATCGGGCATTACAGTGCTGGCGGATCTATACTCTGATTTGGGTGTTAACCCCTTTAATGAAATAGTATGGGAACACCCCTCTTTAAAGGGCTGTTTCTATCAACACATCCAAATTGGTCATTTTCTGGCCTCTAAATTTCCTCCAAAGTCAAAGCCTCTGTTACCTACAACAAAAGCTTTGGTATTTAAAAAGATAATTAAATCCAAAGGTATCTCCTCGACATACAAATGGCTCAATAACCCCCCCGAAGAGCAAAAATCTCCTTATATGAATAAATGGGACGTGGAGTTGAGTGTCTCTACCTCACCTTCAAACTGGCACTCGGCATCAGCAAATATCCAAAAATATTCCAAGTGTATAAATCATCTGGAGCAACTGAAAAAAGTACACCTGCGATGGTATCGGTCCCCAGCCAACTTAGCACAGTTCCTCCCAAATTATTCGCCACATTGTTGGAAGGGCTGCCTCCAAAGGGGTACTCTTGGTCACTGCTGGTGGGCGTGTCCCAAGGTTTTCTCGTTCTGGTTGGAGGTGTTTGGCCTGATGGGTGAGCTGACAGGCAATCGTATTAATCCGAATCCGGCTCTGGCAGTGCTAAACGTGGGTATAGAGGAGTTCTCTTGGGAATCCAGGGGTTTATTAGTTCACATTCTAGTAGCTGCCAGATATTGCATAAGTTTGCACTGGAAATCCCCAAAGACGCCTACATTAGTTGAACTATATAACCGAATTAATCTCCAATGCCAATACGAGTTCTGTCTGGCTCACTCCATCCGCGCCAAAAACAAAATACTTCAGATTTGGGACACGTGGTTAAACTCTGTATATGCATCCCCTGTCAGGCATCTGTTTCCAGGACAAACTGTTGATAATTAAAAAAACGGGTCAAATAGGCTCAGTGTGTGTTACGCAGGGAGTTCACCCATACCACATGTCAATGGTCAAGGTGTTTAAATCTCTGTTGTTGTTACTGCTCGGGCTGCCCCAAAACGCCATCCAATTCCCTCCCTCCCCCCTCCCCGGTTGCCTCCTTGCAACCATCCATGGTTCTCCCCCTCTCCCCCACCTCTCTCCCCCCCCCCCCCCCTTTTCTTATCTTCCTTTCTTACTCTCTGGTTCTGGTTGTTTGGATCCCTCATTTTGAGGATTAAAGAGTAAATTGGTAGGTTGAGTCTATACGTATTGGGTATTGATTAACCTAAAAAAGTTGCAACTTGCATCAGACATGATTGGTGGTGGTGTGACCGGAAATGTGAATCATAATCAAAGGTGACACTACCACATGTTACAGCGTTGTTTTCTTTGTGTATTATTGCCAATGATACCTGAATTTCTCCTTTTTTTTGTAATGTAACTTCCTACAATAAAAATTGATTTGATTGGATTAAAAAAAAAAAGGTACATGGGAGAGGAATAATAAAGGAAGACCTGACTAACATGGTCCCACCCCCTGCTGCTCACACCAATTTAACTGTACTGATTTCTGGAACTTTGATAAAATGTTTCACTACAGTGAAACATACAATCATGAAAATGGTATGATTTGATTCACCATCCTAGTGCCAGTATGGTACTGCCTTTACTTTATATGTGCAAATTTTTTTTTTTTTTTTGTTTAAGATCAATTAACACAATGCAAGAAGATGTAGCCCATTTTTACCATGGAATAAAATGGAAATTGTTTGGGTCTGGCCAAAATTTGCCATTTTTGCATAAAAAAAAAATGCATGGACAGTGCAATTTCAGCTTGGTAAAGTTGGATCATGTTTAGAGTCAACTGCAGGTCACACTGGCCTTCCTTTAACAAAAGTGAATTTATACTTGTCAATCTTTCCCCCTCCCCTAAATTTAAGACTCCAAGACGAAGGCCCTTATTAATCAATACAAATTCACTAGAATTCTGGTATAAATTGCTTTTGAAAAGTGGCAATTTTGGTGTAAATTGGAGTTGTGCCAACATTCTGTGACTTTAGCAATTTTCATACCAGTGGCTAGAGCAATGCCACAGCTCATCTAATTCATGACTAGGACATTTAGGCCAGATATCTTTCTCCGATGTAATACTTCTGGTGTGGTGCCACTCGTCAGACGCTTTTACTCTTAGGGTGAAAACACATCTATGCGAGTAAAATCGGTCCGACTGGGCTGAAAAATACTCGGCTGATTTTAGCTCACATTAGGTGCGAGTGCAACGCAAGTGCAATGCTTTTTGCTCGCGCGTGTCACGTTTGCGATGCTAGTTTCATGCAACATCTTAATTATATAAAACCTATTACACATGTGTCATTTAATTTTAACTTTGGGAATGTGATGTCACATTCATCTGAATATTTAATGAGCTTAGTTCCTGCCACACTCGCAAATGTGAACGCTGGTGCGCGTGTGATCCTACTTTTAATCCCCTTCCATAGGAAATCATTGAGACAAATGGTGGGAGAAACTCGCAAAAAAGCAGCATGCTGCGATTTTTTTTTTTTTTTCTTTTTTTTTTTTTTTTTTTCAGTCCGAATTGGACTGAGAAACGCAGATAAGAGCTGAATCATTCACTAACGTGTCCGATTCCAATGCGAGTTTTTCTCGCATTGGTCTACTGCGAGAAACTCGCAAATGAGAAGCAGCCCTTAAGAGGTGTGAATCTCTTTAATCAACTGATTCCACAATGCGCCCTCTTCAAAATAACTTGTCTTGATGAATTTAACTTTGAGTGATGATTGATGTCCACTTAGATTTGAGAGAATTTTCATGTAACTAAACTGCTTTTCTTGAACAAAAGAAAATGTGTTTATTTTTTTTTTTTTTTTTTTTTTTTTTTTGGTAGGTACCTGGAGCACCCCCTGCATATGAGAAGGTTGCTGGAGAGGTTCAGCCACCACCTTATACTCCATGAACTGAGCAGAAGCAAACCTTCTTATCTGATATCTGTGGTTAGCATAAATCTAAAATATGTATATATTAAAAAAAGTTGTTAATGTAAGATGCTTGAGGAGAATGTAATTCTGTGTAGTTTTGGAAGGTATAACTTGGTGTCAGGGTCTTGGGATTATTGCTCTCTACTATGAAATTCTAAGAGTACATCTGTTTAAAATAAATAACTACATATACTACATAGTCAAGTTTCTTGCTGTCAATCATGGTCCAATCTCTATGCTAAAGGTTCACTACTCAATACTGATAAAAAGCTTGATGGCAAAATAGCGGGGTCAATACTGTAAGTTACTGAACACCTCATTATGGAACCTTTGGACTTAAAAATAAACCTAGTCCGTATTTAAGTGTTACTCTACTTGTTACTCTTAGAGGTGGAAAGGTGCTCTAATGTTGGGCCTTGTAGAGTTAACCTTATTTTGCAGTCTGCATGGTTATGGGATTTTCTGGGGGTAAGGTTATAAAATAAACAATGTTCTTCTGCTGCATTGGTTTACACTGGAATAGTCAGGTTGGCACACCTTCACACAACACATGGGTGGGCTGTTCATCCTAACCTAATCAGAGGGCTGGTACGGAGTATAAACTGGAACTAAAAAGGCAATAAAGTTGTCAAAGGAAGAACTTTAAACCTTTTCAGATATAAAGGGAATTTGTTAACAAACAATTTTATACAACGTTAGATAATTTCTATAAACTAGCATAAAAAAATCTGAACAGCCTTGCCCTAAAGGTGTATATAATTGTGGGGTCAAATTTGTTGATGGCTGAGGTAAATTAAAAAAAAAAAATAAATAAAATATACACCAGTTTCCATTAAACACTGGATAGGCTGGGTACACATTGCATCTGTGCACCTAGCCTTGAGTATATATGGTGGCCATAAAATAACCTAAGGTGTTTAACACTAGAAGTCCCAGAAATTTCAAGCCACCGAAGTCCGAAAAGAGGGTCAAATGACAAATACAATAAACTGAATAGAACTAACTAGAAACAAAATGGCTAAACTCAATGGGAAAACTACCTTCTGTGGTGTGACAGTAATGGCCTTAAAGGGAAGGTGTCGTGGTTTTTATTTTTGTATTAAAAATGGTGATTATGAAATCAAGTATTTTTAATACAAAATGAAAATCACTGCTTATTTTTTTTTAATTTTTTTTTTTTTTTTTTTTTTTTTTTTAAATTCTTTATTTTAAAGCCAAACTCGTAACAAACAATACATCCCCTGCTCCCAACTGGGACGCAGGTATTATTACAGAAATGACGGTAGTATATATACAGTCTGCACACATATGCAATTCCCATCCCCGCTACTACTCAGGTCTGGCCCAGTTTACATATTTTATAAGCCGACCCAACTTAATGTAAGTAGGGAGAAGAGCGAAGAAAAAGAAATCAGAGCCTGAGCCAAGATTGAAGGCCTGTAGAGAAAGAAATAAAGGAAGGAGAAGAGGGCAGAAGAGAAGATCAGGGAATAAAGTAGAGAGAAAGGAAAAGAGGGGGAGAAAGAAGGCGAGAAGAGAAAAAAAAAAAAGAGGGTAAATCAGGAATCCTGAGGTTCCGTGACCAAGTCCGCGTACTCCGCCGAGGAGGTGAACTCTATCCATGGGAACCATGTCCTATAAAAGTCCTCCTGGCGATCGTTAATAGAGGATGTCAAATCCTCCATATGCATCAGATCGTTAATCCGCGAAACCCACTGCGTCACCGTGGGGGGGGGGGGTAGTAGACTTCCAACCAAGCGGAACGCAAGACCTGGCAGACATGACCAGGAATCTAAGCAAAGATCTCCTATATTTAGAAACCGGGAGTTCGGATAGCTGTAGAATGAATAGCTCCGGACCCATTGTTTCAGAAGTACCGGTCACTCGTCTGATTACCTCCCCCACTTCTGACCAAAACCGCTGCAGAGAAGGGCAAGACCAAAAAATGTGCACAAAATCACCCTCCCCCTGACCACATCTCCAACAAACCGGGTCAACTGAGGGAAACATTCTATGGAGTCTGGTCGGGACCCTGTACCACCTGGCCAACAGTTTGTAATTAGCTTCCAGCAGTCTGGAACTGATCGAAGTTCTATGTGCTAGCTGGAGGATTTTGTTTCTTTGTGAGTCGGATAAACTAATCCCCAGGTCCCTCTCCCACTGCAACAGGTAGGCCGGGGGGGGGGGGGGGCAAATCCCCCGGATCTGATAGCATGTTGTATACCAAGGATAGTGAGTGCCTTACGACTCCCTCTCCCAGACACAACTTTTCAAATCCCGTGGGCGGTCCGACATATCGGCTGAAGTGAGGGAGGGAAAGCATGTAGTGCCTCAACTGCATAGCCCTCCAATCCCCCAGGGAACCCGAAGGCAAGAAGCCCCGGATATCTGTCAGTGAAAGCCAATCCCCCTCTCTACCCAGATGACAGGCTCTGAATTTGCCCCCTTGAACCCACTTTCTGAAGACCTGGTCCAAGAGACCAGGACGGAATTCCGGGTCACCTAGTATGGGTGTCATAGGGGAAGGCACTGGCAAAAGAAGACGTCTGACCTCCCCTCTCGAACAGCATTCAACAGTGGCGCCAATGGTAGGATGAGATCTCAGAGCAGGCAGGGGGAGGTTCAAAAGCCAAGGGATGGCCGGAAGATATATTTCCGAGAAGCTCTGTTCTAGGGCTACCCACGGCTTTGTGCTGGAATGGCGGCACCAGTCCAACACCCTAACCATGTGCGTGACCAGATAGTACTTTTTAAGGTCTGGGATACCCAGGCCTCCCCTACTCTTAGGCCTGCACAAAAGAGATCGGGAAAGTCTCGCAGGTTTGTTGGCCCAGATAAATTTGATCTGTAGAGAGGCCAGTTCCTTGAAGAAAGAGCTAGGGATCCTAATCGGCAAGGATTGAAAAAGATATGAGACGTGGCAGGATATTCATCTTCAATATTGCACATCTCCCGAACCATGTGAAGTAGCCCTTCCCCCAGTTGGCGCAGTCTTTTCTAATTGATTGCAGGAGCGGGAGATAATTCAATTTGTAGATTTGACTAGGGTCCGCAGGCACCTGGACGCCCAGATACTTCAAGGCCTGGCTAGCCCACCTAAACTCGAACGCGGATTGTAGCGAAGTGACCAACTCAAGGGGAAGAGATATATTTAGGGCCTCCGATTTTGACATATTAATTTTAAAGTTAGATAATGAGGAGTAGATTTCCAGCTCTCTCATAAGATTAGGGAGGGAAACCCGAGGGTTGGTAATAAAAAAAAAAAAGTAAATCGTCCGCATAAGCCGCGATTTTATAAGTAGAACCTGAGACGTTGGGGCCCGATATGTTAATGTTGCTTCTGATCCGACTGAGCAGGGGTTCCAGAGTCAGTATAAAAATCAAAGGCGAGAGAGGACAACCCTGCCTTGTTCCATTGCGGATGGGGAATCTCTCTGAGAGGAGACCGTTCACTCTAACTGCTGCCGAAGGGATGCTGTACAGGGAACAAATCCAAGCAAGCATCATGCTCCCCAACCCCACAGCCCGCAGAACCTCCTCCATAAAAATCCAGTTGACTCTGTCGAACGCTTTTTCTGCATCGGTCGACAGAAGCATCAAAGGCAGCCCAACGGATTTAGCCTTGTGTATTATGTTCAAAGCCTTAGTCGTGTTGTCCCTTGCTTCCCTGCCCGTCATGAACCCAGCCTGATCCGGGTGAACAATCTCCCCCAGCAAAGGGGAAAGTCTGTCCGAAAGAATCCTAGTGAAGAGCTTCAGATCTGTGTTGAGGAGGGAAATGGGTCGGTAACTAGAGCACGAAGTAGGATCTTTGCCCTCTTTAGGGATAACTACTATATTAGCAGCCAGGGTATCCCTTGGCAAGGGAGCAGCTTCCGAATGTGGGCCATGGTTGAATGCTGATAGAAATGGGGAAATCAAAATGGAATCCAACCTTTTGTAATAGAGCAGAGGGAAACCATCCGGGCCAGGAGCCTTGCCTGTGGGGGATTTTTTAAGTGCGGACCAGTATTCCTCCTCCGAGATGGGCCTTTCCAGATCGGCCGCATCCTCCGGCTTAAGATGTCTCAAGCCGGAGTCCGCGATGTACATCCGTATACGGTTACGCAATTCCGTCCTGGCCCTCTCAGACCGCCCCCCATCAATTGCATAAAGGGTGGAAAAGAAATCTTTAAAAGCGGAGGCAATGTCTTTCGGCAAAGTAGCCCATCTGACTCCCGCGATGTGCACCTTAGAGATGTATCCTCTCGCTCTCTGAGTCCTCAGAGCTCTAGCCAGGGTCCTGCCACTCTTATTGCCAAATTCATAGAAATGCCGTTTACACCTAGCCAATGTTCCCCTAGCTTTGCAGCCTAGTAGGGTCCTCAGTTCCTCCCTCTTCTTGACCAAAATGGCCCCCACATCCCCTCCCAGAGACCCCTTGTGAATTGCCTCCAGCCCTCTAATGTCTGCCAAAAGGGATGTAACCCTAGCTTCTCTTTCTCTCTTCAGGCGTGCTCCATGTTTGATGAACAGTCCCCTCACCACACATTTGTGTGCCTCCCAGACTATGCCCGGGGACACCTCCCCCCCCCACTATCTCTAAAATATTCCCGCAAGGCCTCCCTTATTTCCTGCATTGTCACCGGTTCGTCGAGTAGCGAAGTGTTCAGGGTCCATTGACTCTGCCTCCCAATGGGGTAGCCGAGGGATAGTTATTGTGATCAGGGCGTGATCCGAGAATGATATGCACTCGATTGAGGAAGCCACCAGAGAATGTAGATCCCCATGTTTAAGGAAAAAGAGGTCTAACCTGGAGTAGCAATCATGCGCTGCCGAGTAAAATGAGAAATCTTTGTCTGATGGGTGCATTAAACGCCAAGTGTCTATTAGTTGATGGTCATGTAGACCCCGTCGCAAGCGACGTAGTACCGCATGTGGCAAACTGGACACCCCTTTGGAGCTATCCCTCGGCGGCTCCAACACAACATTAAAGTCACCCCCGAAGACCAGAGTGCCCTCAGAGAATTCCTCTATCTGCTCAAGGTAACGCAGCAATGTAGGGCATTGACCCGAATTTGGCAAGTAGACCGCCACAAAAGTGAAAGTCTGTGTAGCAATGCGTCCCTTGAGCATCAGAAGCCTTCCCTGATCATCCGATCGAGAGTCCAGCAGTTCCCAAGGGAGCGTACTGGACAATAAGATGCTCGTGCCCCTGGATCTAGAGTCCGGGGAGGGTGAATGGTGCACTACAGGATACCTTCTGTCGGCAAGTTTGTATGGTTTTGCCTCACAGTAGTGTGTTTCTTGGAGGAAAGCGACCTGAATTCTGTTTTTCCATAGTAGGTTCAGGAGAATAGACCGTTTCTCCGGGCTGTGAAGACCCTTAACATTCAGTGATCCCACCCGAAGCTCGGCTTGTCTCTGCTTTGTCATACTCCGTCACGGACCTCTGGAGGAACGAACAACAAATTACACACCCACACAAAACAAAAAAAAAAAAAAAAAAGGAGAGGGAATAAGAGGGGGGAAGGAAAGGAGGAGGGAAACGGATGAGTGGAAGAGGGAGGGTTGAGAGAATGTAGCCAAGCGAAAGCAAAGACCCTTTAGCAGGGGATAGAGAAAGATGTAGAGGAGCACAAAGTGTAAAGGAAGAGAGTGGAAAAGCAGCAGATCTGCCGCACGCAGTACCAGGGACCAGCCCAGAAACTGCTTAGGGAAAGTTAGGGACAAGAACTGACATGTGGCCAGAGCTCCATCCCGCGCCTCACATATGTATGCTTGGTGACCCAGACCCCAAACAAACGGGGAGAGTCCGTCAAATTAACCTCCCGCGATCCCTCCCGCCCAAGACGGAGATGCAAGACCCCCCCCCCCCCTCAAACGACCCAACGTCAATAGAACAAAGTTGCATTGAACGTAAGTCAGTACGCTGTAGTCTGTTGGGCCAGTCGCACAGCCAGAACCCTTGCCAGCGGAGCAAGGAGGCAACCCCCAGCCATACTCCTCTCCCGACCCCTCAGCCACCACTTTGGTCACTTCCCCGACCCATCAGCAACCAAGAGATTTCATGACCCTCCAAGATCATCACAATGGGAGGATTGGACGCCATCCCTCCTCCTTCGCCTCCCAGTTGGGGCCTGAGGTTCCCACTCCATCCAGTCCGGGATAGAGCAGTCTGGTATTCCAAGAAAGTCATACAATTTTGAAAGCTCAGAGTGCCTCCTCAATTGGAACACAGAGTCCCCCTTGCGGACAATCAGATGAAAGGGGTGGCCCCATCTGTACGATGCACTTGCCTCTTTGATTTTGAGCAGAAGAGGGTGTAGCAACCGTCTCATGTATAGTGTACGGCCGGAGACATCCGGGAAGAGCTTCACCACAGCCCCGTCTACATCCACAGAGCCCCGCGACCAGGCTCCCTGAAGAATCCTCTCTCTATCCCCATAATAATGCAAGCGACATAATACGTCTCTGGGGAAGGAAGCAGATCTGGGGCCAGGCCTTGCGACCCTATGAATTCTGTCAAAGAGATAGGCGGCCTCAGGTGGGCGATCAGTGACTTGATTGAATATGGATAAGACTTTGGTGCGCAGCACATCTTGGGGCCAGTCCTCCGGTATACCCTTCAGCCTTATATTATTTCTTCTGCCCCTGTTTTCTTGATCGTCCAATAGCAGAGCAAGCTCCCTAATGCGGGCATTAGAAGTCTCACAGTCCCGTTCAATCCTCTCCATTCTACCCTCCAGGGACTCCTGTGCTTGCTCTGTAGCCTCTATTCTATCTTCCAGCACCACCATTTCCTCTCTCAGGGTAGTCAGCGCCATCTGCTGGGAGGATTCTATTCTAGCCACCACATCCTCCAGATCTTTTTTGCTAGGGAGGGCCAATATAAGCTCCCTCAGAGCCTGCAAATCATCCCGAGGGGGGCCAGGGGGCTGGTCGTCTGCCATCAAGGGGTCTTCTGCTTGCTCCAGAGAAGGAGGGGTACCTGGAGTGCAGAGGGACGCAGAGAATCCCATTACAGGTGATCCCCCGGATGTCATGGCCTCCTCTGTCTCCTCAATGACATGCTGTGTGGCCGGGCCTGTGGGTCCCCCCCTCCTCCATGCTTCTATACCTTGATCTGCCGCCGCCGGTCTCCCTGCTGTGACGTTCGCTTGTTTCTCCCCTCCACCCGACATCCGAGCTGCTGCAGAGGCTGTGGGCGGGTGCCGGGTCGCACCAGGGGAATCCCCAGCCGGGGAACGCTGCTGAGACGCCGGCGCCATCTTGTCCTGGGCCGCCGGCGGGAGCTCCCGGCCCGACCCTGCCAGGTATCTGGAGAGGCTCCCCTGGGACTTCTGGCCCACTCCGGGGGATGCGGAGGCGGGGGCACCGCCCGGTCTTCTCTTGGGGGCCATCCTGGACAAGGAGGGACCACCGGAGTCTGTAATATTAAGCTGTGGGCGCGGGAGCTCTGGAGGTAAGCTTCCTCACGCCACCATGTCTAGGACACGCCCCCGACCCCCTTTAATTCTAATTTTACTGAAGACACTGGGGGCTGCCATGCTGGATTTGCTGTAACGACAGTAACTCACTCCTTTTTATGGCAGCCCCTGTGCATATTGAACAGTAGCTGGGATCTGACCCCTTTAGTGACGTTACAGTGGGCATCTGCTGTGACCTGGACGTGCCCCTGGGCTGTCCAGATCACAGCAGAGGGAGTAGATCGGCGCCATCATTGTGGAGCTCAGTGTATGCTGTTCCACTCAACCCCTGTCAACTGCCGGGATATGAGTACGGGCGCGCCCTCTCCCCCCCAACCCCCCACCCCAACCCCCACACACCGTTACCATCTACAATGACACCCATGTGTGTGTCTCCTCTGTCTTTGCACTGCTACAGTCTCCTAAACCACACCCCCCGCCTTCCACCTGTTGGCCTGCGTGTACCGGTGATACTGTCTGCAGGGCGGTGTATCTAATCCTATCCTGTATGATACAGCAACTCAGCAAACGGTATCTAAACCTATCCTATGTGATACTGTCTGCTGAGCTGTGTCTAATACTGTCCTGGGTGATACTCCTGCTGTCCTTGGTGACACTTTAGACATTTCTGGTCACCAACAAAATGGCTCTGTCCCTACATGTCATTCTGTTATAAACCCTCAGATTAGGAGGGGGAGTTGTGCCATCTCACATAGGAGAGCAGACTCTGCCCACTCTACTGCAGGCTGTAATGTGAGCTTTTTATACAGTTGGATTTCTGTAGGATTTCAGAAGCTGCTCCTCCTAGTGTTTAACAGTGGAAAATATCAAACTTTTTATTTTTAATTTTGCACAATTAAAAAAATAACTTTAAACATTACTTTATGTTTTTTCAGGTTGTGTTTTTTTTTTTTGTTTTTTATATTCCCTTTTAATTACAGAACAAAAGATGGTGATTATAGGATGTTAGATAAAATCCTTCAGGTCATTCGATCTGTCTCTGGGTTCCAAAGGTAGAAATGTTAAATGACCCCTCTCTGGGACTTCTAGTGTTAAAGCTGTATGCAGACTGACCCAGTGGACAAAATTGGCATGTATGCTATTCAAGGCACGGGGATACAAGGCATATGTGTGTGTGTGTGTGTGTCTCCCACCAAGTGAAAAAGTGGAACTGTATAGTGAGTGTGCCTTGCAACTCAATCTGCAAGATGCCTGTCTCTTTGCCAGATCATATACTGTTAGTGCAGTTTTGAAAATGCCAGGAATGCTACAGCTGCACTTAGTCTCTTATTGTTTGAAAGACCCTCACACACGTAGCGGTCCAATGGCTGTCAAATCACTTAGTAACCCTATTGCCTCAAAGCGTAATCTGAGTGTTCAGTCAGCGTGTGGGTGATGACCGGTAAGGAGAGAGGTTGTGGAGGATATTGCCACTTCCATCGTGCAATAGGGCACAAATAACTCTGCAGAGAGCAGTGGTTTCAGGCAATTGGGGCTCCCACACAGGAGTGTAGGATTTTTTTTTTTTTGAAAAGCCTTGTGGGCATACCCATACAAAATAATCAATACAGTCTTTCTCGTGACTATACCCACATGACATTTGCATTCATGTTTCTGGTGAGAGTGGAAGTGGATGGTAATTGGCCATGGAATGGTCTGTGGTGTGACAGTGCATTTTTAACAAGAGAATAGTGAAGACACAACTGTCGCAAATGGGTTACCAAAAATCTGCATGCGGTCGAGGGGATTCTGCTGCATTTGCCAAAGGTAATGTTTGGTGTGGCTTCACCTCATCATTCATCCTTGGACCATTCTTTTACAAAGAAATAAGGCCAACTGAGGTTGCTACCTGTTCAGTGACAACGAAGTGTTACCAGACAATGCTGGAAACAGTGGTTGTTATGCAACTCCTACAGCGGCAGTGTATGCAGACAACTACCTTTATGCATGTTAGAGCACCTCTTCACATTGCAAATCGTGTGATGAACATTCTCCCGATGACAAGATTTTGAGCCGCTCTTTCCCTAACGCATGGCCACGGCATTCACCCGATCTCAATCCTTGTGATTTCTGGTTGTGGAGACACTTGAAAGAGCATGTTTATCAGAGAAATGTTGACACCTTGGCTGACCTCCAAAGACTGCATCATGTTGTAAGTGCTCAGCATCCTGTTGAGCATGTTCTGCATAGGGTGAACATGGTCACCATGCATAATGGTGGCCATATTGAAGTTATGCTAGTCCTGTGGAACAATTGTGACATCTCCAATTATCGGCATGTGGTTTTTGGGCGGCTCTCACTATACAGTGCCGCTTTTTCATCTGGTGGGGAGTATTGGTAGAAATTTCTTTTTTAAGATACCTTCTGTTTCCCCCATGCCTTTAATAGCATACATACCAATTTTCAGCCAATTCTGTCCACTGGGTCAAGTCTGCACACTGCTCTAAACACCTTAGGTTATTTTATGGCCACCTTTACATTGGGAGCTTTACCTGACACATTGTGAGGCTGATTTTGCATCTTCTCCAAGAAAGTTGTTAAAATCAAAACATTTATGCTGGGTCTTTATACAATCCATACTGTTGTTAGTCTGGCATGTGACTTCTGTCTGAAACAAGGATTGTAGGAATAGAGATGAAGTTCAAGTCCACAATGGTGTGTGTGTGTGTGTGTGTCCTTGGTTACAGATCCCTGTCTGTTGGTGTTGCTAAGGGCCAAGCCAGTCAAAATCCTAGGAACACTTTGCTCCACACCCACCAGACACACCATTGGAGGGCCTGAAGGGAATAGGGCCACCCACTTGGGGGGTTGGTAAGGGGAAGTGAAGTGTGAGGGGAGAGGAGGTCAGGAGCTGGGCTCATTGTAGAATACTAGGTGGCAGACGTTGGTCTGGGCCTGGTAGGAGCTTGAACCCCGGTCACAGGGGATCGTGTCAAGGGGCACGGATCTGCCGAGGAGGGCAGCTGGCGGCCTTGAGCCATCTCCGGGCAGGCGCCAGGCCACGATGGGGTATGTGGACCCTAGGCCGGGAAGTAGCTTCACGCAGCCCGGTAATTTACCTGACAGGGGTGAAGTCTTCAGGATTCATCCCTCACCTGCTCCAAAATCGGGGTACTAGCACACCGATGGGATAGGACTTTACCAAACATAGTCCAGAAAATCCTGAGCATGAACCGTGAGAGCAAGCTCACTCCGTTAGCCATACGGGTAAGCGGGACCCGACTAGTTCCACAATACAGGGTCCAAATAGTGAAGAAGGTGCCACGGAAAAGGTCACAGGCTAACAAGCAACACCAAGGCCACAGATCTCAGCGTGCTCCCTCCTTGCTGGTGCTCCTAGTGGTGCTCAGAATTCTGGTTTACAAGCTGTCGGTGTCAGTATTCTTGGACTGAGTGAGTATGCAGAAACCCTTTCTTCCCCAACGGCACCCCTTCACCACCATCACCAGGCTCCCAGGGCAAAAACCCCCTACCCACGGAGGGCTTAAATATCTTGCTGCCTCACCACCGCCACCGGGTGTCCCTAACAGCAGCGGTGGTACCTTATCTTACCACGCACTGTGAGTGGCGTCATGAACTTCTAATCTCACTGTACATAGCCCCCCTCCCTTTCATCGAGTGGCCGCGTGACCCCCCCCCCGGCTCCAGAGACCCCTCGAGCCACCTCGGATCCGAGCAGCGGCCCAGCTGCTGGCACGGGGGCGGCACATATGCACCTCTCCAGAAACTAGCCACTGTGACCTAGATTAAAAATGAATGCATATTGTAGATGCACTGGAAAAGGTGTCCTATTGTTACCGATCTTAAGTATGCTTAAAGCAGAGTTTTGTTAAGTAACTTGAAGACAGCATGCTGCAAGGATTAACAGCATTCAGGGCTGCCTGTCCTGGTTGAGGTCCAATCTGTTTATCTGCCATGTTTAAGTAGCAAGACTTGTCATTGATCAGACTATAAAATCATGTGCATGCCAGTCCAGCACGCCCCCTACTGACACTTCCACTGTCTATGTACACCACTCTGTAAGAGCCTGGTGCTGGCATATTGTCAGAATGGCTGCACTTAGTAAGCTAAGTAATAAATCATTGGATTCAGGATATCTTGGCAAACATGCTGCTCTCAGATGAGGTAGTTAAAACCTGCTGACAGATTCCTTTAAGACAGGTCTGAGTCTATACATATGGCATATGCAGGGTAGGAATGGGAATAACATTCTGCCTTGAGTCTTTACAATGCATTGCTCATGTGTTGTGGATTAGCTAAAAGCTTCAGCCACTTTTCAAAAGATAGGATTAGACTGCCCATAAATCCAAAATAGATACGATTAGGACAAGTCAAAAATAAGTTATAGCTCTTAGAATACATTGATGCCCCCTAGAATTTTTTTTTTCTACCTACCAAAAATGAGAAAAAAACGATCCAAAAATGTTGTGCTCGAAAATGGTACCAATAAAAACGTCAACTCGTCACGCAAAAAACAAGACGCCACCTGGATGGCTGTCCAAATGCGACATGGCGTCCGCTATATATTCCAGACAATTGTCTTATCTAATTTCAAATGGAGCTCCTTCCCTTCTGAGCTCTGCTGTGCGCCCAAACAATTGATTTCCACCACATATGAGGTATCAGTGTACTTACGAGAAATTGCACATTTTTTTTTTCTTTTCCTGCTAGCTTTTTTTTTTTCACAAGGGTATCTGGTTGAAATAACAATTTTGTAGTAAAAATGTATTTTGTTTAATTTTTTTGAACCCAAGGGTGCAAGGTGCTCACCAAACATTTAGATAAATTACTTTGAGGTGTCTAGTTTCTAATATGGGGTCACTTGTGGGGGAACTCCACTGTTTAGGCACCTCACTGGATCTCCAAATACAACATGTCATCCGGTAACTATTGCAGCTAATTTTGCTTTCAAAAATTCAAATGGCGCTCTTCCCTTTCAAGACCTGCCGTGCGTCCAAACAGTAGATTTCCACCACATGACACAAATTGTATGGTGCTTTTTTTTTTTCCTGATACCCTTTTTTTGTAACATTTTTGAGGGAAAAAGTAAAATTTTAATTTTTTCCTCTCACATTGCTTTGGTTCCTGTGAAGCACCTAAAGGGTTAATAAACTTTTTGGATGTGGTTTTGAGCAGAGTGAGGTGTGTAGTTTTTAGAATGGTGTCACTTTTGGTTGTTTTCTGTTACGTAGGTGTTTCAAAGTCACTTCAAATGTGGTGTGGTCCCTTACAAAGCCTTTTTTTTTCTAAAATTTGTTGGAGAAATGAGAATTGCTGATAAACTTTGAACCCTTCTAGCTTTTTAACAAGTTATATTTCAAAAATTATGCTGATGTTAAGCAAACGTGGGAAATGTTATTTAACTATTTTGTGTGACATAACTCACTGGTTTAAGGGTATAAAAATGAAGTTTGAAAATCGTGAAATTTTCACAAACGCGAAAGATATCGTCTTAATTTTACCCCTATCCTTAAGTACAATGTGTCATGAAAAAACAAGCTCAACAGGATCCGTTGAAGTGTTCCAGAGTTATAACCTGTCAAAGTGACACTAGTCAAATGAAAAAATTGGCCTGGTCATGAAGGCAAAAACAGCGAAAAAGGTTGTCATGTGTAAGCCAGTCCAGCTAATGTGTATCAGCACCAACCACTAACTGGCAGTTTGCAGCCACTCTGGGGCTGGGTTAGATATAGCTCAGTAACATGAGCACTGCTACATCTACAACAAATGGGGATTCTATCAAACTACAGTTGTGCTCAAAAGTTTACAGGCCCGGCCGATTTTTTTGCTTTCTTCACAGAATATGAATGATAATACAAAATATTTTTTCCCACTCATGGTTAGTGGTTGGGCGAAGCCATTTATTGACAAACTACTGTGTTTTCTCTTTTTAAATCATAATGACAACCAAAACCATCCAAATGACCCGGATCAAAAGTTCACATATCCCAGTTCTTTATACCATGTATTGCCCCCTCTAACATCAATGACAGCTTGAAGTCTTTTGTGGTAGCTGTGGATGAGACGCTTTACTTTCTCAGATGGTAAAGCTGCCCATTCTTCTTGGCATAAAGCCTCCAGTTCCTGTAAATTCCTGGGCTTTCTTGCATGAGCTGTGTGCTTGAGTTCTCCCAGAGTGCCTCAATGAAATTAAGGTCAGGAGACTGAGATGGGCACTCCAAGACCTTCACTTTGTTCTGCTGTAGCCAATGACAGGTTGACGTGGCCTTGTGTTTTGGATCATTGTCTTGTTGGAACATCCAAGTACGTCCTATGCGCAGATTCCAGGCTGATGAGTGCAAATTTGCCTCCCATATTTGCTTATAAAGTGCTGCATTCATCTTTCCTTCAACTTTGACCAAGTTTCCTCATATATACCCACATCATCAGCAATCCACCTCAGTGCTTTACAGTAGGAATGGTGCTCCTTTCATCATAGGCCTTGTTGACACCTCGCCAAATGTAATGTTTATGGTTGTGGCCAAAAAGTTTGATTTTGGTCTCATCACTGCAAATTACCTTGTTCCTGTAGTGTGGCGGCTTGTCTCCATTCTGTTTGGGTATTGTAGGTGAGATACTTTGTGGCATTTGCGCAGTAATGGCTTTCTTCTGGCAACTCAACCATGCAGCCCATTTTTCTTCAAGTGCCTCATTACACATCTTAAAACAGCCACACCGCTAGTTTTAAGTGAGTCCTGTACTTCAACTGATGTTATTTGTGGGTTTTTCTTTGCATCCTGAACAATTTTCCTAGCAGTTGTGGTCGAAAATGTTGTTGGTCTACCTGATTGTGGTTTGGTTTTTACAGAGCCCCTGATTTTCCATTTGTTAATCACAGTTTGAACACTGCTGACTGGCATTATCAATTCCTTCAATATCTTTTTGTATCTCTTTCCTGTTTTATACAGTTCAACTATCTTTTCCCGTAGCTCCATTGACAATTCTTTTCCTTTCCCCATGACTCACAATCCAGAAACATCAGTGGCTGGATGAAAGATGCAAGAGTCTGTCTGGATCCCAGAAACTCACTCAGCTTTTATGCACACACACTGATTACAAGCAAAAAGATCACAGGTGAGGATGTTGCCTTTAGGCTATGTGCGCACAGTGCATTTTTTTGCGATGTTTTTTGCGCGTATTTGGTTTTAAAACTGCATGAATTTGCTTCCCCAGCAAAGTCTGAGTTTTCATTTTTACTGTCCGCACAATGCAGTTTTGTTTTTGGTGCGTTTTTGTGGTGACCACAAAGATGCAACATGTTAATTCTTTCTGCGTTTTTGCCAGCGTTTTTGACCCATCAAATGCATTGGAAAAAACGCGGCAAAGAAACGCGGTAAAATGCATGCATTTTTTAATGCGTTTTTTTTACCGCGGGTGCGTTTTTGTGCATCTTTTAGTGGCCAAAAATGCACAAAAACGCTGCATCTTTGTGGTCACAAAAAAGGCAACATGCACACATAGCCTTATTAGCCAGTCAAACCCATTTATGTCAACTTCTGTGCATGTTATCGGGTCAAAATCACCAATGTATGTTAACTTTTGATCAGGGTCATTCGGATGTTTTTGGTTGTCATTATGATTTAAATAGAGAAAACACAGTAGTTTGACAATAAATGGCTTCACCCAACCACTAACCATGAGTTGAAGAAAAGTTTTTGTGTTATCATTCATATTCTCTGAAAAAAAGGCCAAGAAAACAAAAATTCTGCTGGGGTATGTAAACTTTTGAGCACAACTGTACACCCAAAAGTACAGTAGGCTCTCTGCCCCTACATTATGCTACTCTCAGATTCCATAGCAAAACATGTTGACAAATTCCCTTTTAATTCGGATTTGACCTGTCCTCGCTGGTTTTCAGATTGCTGTCCTTACAGCTATGCAGGTTTTTGTAGTTGTTTCTCAACACCCAAAGTAAGATTAGGTAGAAAATACCTGGAAGAACTAAAATAAACAGACTGTCAGCACAGTGAATGTTCAAACCAAATACTTGCATTTGGTGCATCATGGAGAGGCCAAACATTTAAGGGCTCCTTCCCACCTGATAGAAGGAAATCGATCTCTGGCTCTGATACCAGAACTGTCAATCAAAGAGGGGAGGGTGAAGAACGAGGGAAGACAAGTAAGTGGGAAGGTGCACGTGAATGTTCGGCCATGCCGATTGCCTGTACTTGGCTTAAAAACCACCATCAGCACAAAATGACTGTGCCTTTTTTGTTGCGTTTTTTCGGCTAGAGGTGCGTTTTTCTGCCTGAGGGTGCATTTTTCGTTGGAGAAACAAAACTAAAGTGAACGCACATACCTTAAGAAGCTGAGAGAAGAGGCAGCAGGAAAGGTAGTATGTGCCCATACAATAGAACACAATGGAATTGGTTCAGCAAAATTATTGTAAAACTACATCAATTTTGACGTACTATTCAGGCCATGTTGGAACACAGCCTTTGAGTGGAGATGAGCACGAGCAGATTTATTCTACTGTAGTATAGCTCAGGAGTAGGGAACTATGCACATGATTGTACACATTCCTCACAGCTGGCACCCAAGATTGGACTGGGAGATACAGAGCAGAAAATATAATCTTCTAAAAAAAAAACAAAAAACGTACAGAAATGTTTAAAGATGAATGCAATATCACTCTCCCACCATTAACACCCCCCCTCCCACCCCCAGTGGTTTACATATTAAGATTGTGTAAAATGCAAAACTCAAACCAGCAGTGTATAGATGTGGCCTTAATATAAAAGCAGTGACACAAATGTAGTAATTTATTGGTGTAAATGCCTTTCTTTAAGGGTATGTGCGCACGTTGCTTTTTACCTGCTTTTTACCTGCTTTTTTGCTGCTTTTTCTTCTGCGCTGTTTAATGCCAAAATGGATGTGTTCTTCTATTCAAGCAAAGTCTATGGGAATTTGGGTTTCTTGTTCACACTATTGTTGTTCAAAATGCTGCCTTTTTGTGGCAGAACTTTGGTCAAAAACTCAGCTTTGCAGTGCAAAACCCAAATGGCAAAAACAATTGACATGTTGCTTCTTTGAAAAGCTGAGTTTTTGACCAAAGTTCTGCCACAAAAAGGCAGCATTTTGAACAACATAGTGTGAACAAGAAACCCAAATTCCCATAGACTTTGCTTGAATAGAAGAACACATCCATTTTGGCATTAAACAGCGCAGAAGAAAAAGCAGCAAAAAAGCAGGTAAAAAGCAGGTAAAAAGCAACGTGCGCACATACCCTTAATGTGTCATCTGGTTCACATCAAAACCATACAGGCGGGATGTTTCATATGAAAGTCTTGCATTGGATATGTTCTATACTCTGATTGTAAAGGCATGCTTTTCCATGTACAAGTGCCTTGAAATATCAACATTTTTTTTTTTGTAAAGGTTTAGTGATTTGGAAATCTTGCTTGCTCCAGGTGAAGCCAGAGCTATTTATTGCAAGTGAGTAGAATGCAAAACCAGTTGGAACAATTCACTGAGTCTCTTAGCCACCACAAGGGTGAACTTAGCATTCTGAATTATTAAAGGGAAGCAGTCACCAGATTTGTCCCCTATAAGCTGCCACCATCACTAGTGAGCCCTTATATACAGCATTCCTGGATACTGTAAATAAGAGCCTGAGCCGCTTTGTATAACATAAATAAAACTTTATAACATTCACCTAGGGGGTGGTCCGGTCCGGTGCCTCCTCTCTGCTGTGATCTCCGTCCTACTTCTACCCAGTACAGTATGGATGACGCGTCCTATGTCATCCACACTGTCCAGCATTGTGGTTTTGCGCAGGTGCACTTTGATCTGCCATGCTGAGGGCAGATCAAAGTACTGTAATGCACAAGTGTGAGGAAAGGTTGAAGACTGCACGCGCTCTACAATACTTTTATCTGAATAAGGTTGCTCAAAGTGAGCCTGTGCAGGACCTAAATGCCAGCCAGTGTGGATGACGTAGGACGCATCATGCACATGGGCCTTAGAAGAAGGAAGGAGGGAGATCGCCGCAGAGAGAAGGCACCGAACCAGAGAGAAGCAAAGCGCATCGGACCAGACCACCCAGAGAAAAATAAGTGTTTTTTACGTTCTACAGAGCAGTCTGGGCTCTTATATACAGTATTTTAGAATTCTGTATAGAATAGACTAGTGGTGGTGGCAGCAGCTTATAGTCGCCAAATCCGTTTAAACATAAGTTTCTGCAATGCATGCACTAGCAGTGACTCCCCACTTAACAGTATCACATATACCTATGCCTATTAGGATGCTGAGTTCAGGGCAAGAGATTCAGAGCAGCCCACACTGCCATACTTGCACAGTGAAACACAGATGTACAACCAGCCTAAAGGCATCTTTACACGCAACGACATCGGTAACGGAATTCATGACGCACATCCAGCCTCACTAACAACGTCGTTGCATGTAGCACGTACGAGCGACCGCTAACGATACAAAATACACACCACATCGTTGACACGTCGTTCATTTTCAAAATGATGATCTTCTGGGACGCAGGTTGTTCGTCATTCCTGAGGCAACACACATCACTACGTGTGACACCTCGGTAACGACGAACAACAGCGTACCTGCGTCCTCCGGAAAGGAGGTGGGGGTGAGCTTCATGCGGCTGCTCTCTGCCCCTCCGTTTCTATTGGTTGCCTGCTGTGTCACATCGCTGTGACGCTGCATGAACCGCCCCCCTTAGAAAAGAGGTTATTCGCCGGCCACAGCGACATCGTTAGGCAGGTAAGGACGTGTGACGCGTACCTCCGATATTGTTCACCACGGGCAGCGATTTGCCCGTGATGCACAAACGACGGGGGCGGATGCGATCGCTAGCGATGTCGCGTGTAAAGCACTCTTTAGGCTATGTTAAAACTCATAGCTTTTGTGTTGCTTTTTCTGCAGGCAAAACCTGCTCTGGTCAGTAAAGAAACTGCTTACAAAAAAGCAAATCGTGATGTGTTTCTGGTGTTGATTGTGTCATTTGTCTACAGTATGTTTAATAAACGGATTTTTGTGTACTCACCGTAAAATCGTTTTCTCTTAGCCATCATTTGGGGACACAGGACCATGGGTGTTATGCTGCCTATCCACTAAGTAGATGTAAAAAGCATTAGCTCCTCCTCTGCAGTATATACCCCATGGCCAGGCCAGGCAACCTCAGTTTTAGTACACAAGCAGTAGGAGAAAAAAAATAGTAAAAAATCTCAACAGAGGAACATGAGAAAAAAAGAGTCATAACCAAATAAGGTACTGAGAGAACCAAGGCCCAACAGGGCAACAGGGTGGGTGCTGTGTCCCCCAATGATGGCTAAGAGAAAACGATTTTACGGTGAGTACACAAAAATCCGTTTTTCTCTGACGCCTTATTGGGGGACACAGGACCATGGGACGTCCTAAAGCAGTCCATGGGTGGGAAAATATAAAAGAAGACAACACAACCCAAGGACTAGGAACCAGTCCCAGACAGCCTGGAGCGCCTACTGAGAGAGGTGTTCTACTGCCGTTTGCAGAATTTTCCTACCCAGATTTGCCTCAGCTGAAACCTGGGTATGGACTCTGTAATGCTTTGAAAAAGTATGTAGGCTAGACCAGGTCGCAGCCTTATACACCTGTTCCACTGAAGCCGGATGCCGAATGGCCCACGAAGCGCCAACTGCTCGCGTGGAATGAGTCCACAGCCCACTAGGAATGGGCTTGAGTTGCAAGCGGTAGACTTCCTGGATCGCAGAGCGAATCCAGCGAGCCAGAGTTGCCTTTGAAGCTGCCTGTCCCTTCTTAGGCCCCTCAGGAATGACGAACAAAGAGTCCGTTTTCCTAAAGGGGGCTGTCCTGGATATGTAATATTTGAGATCTCTGACGAGGTCTAACGAATGCAGAGACCTCTTTCAACCCTATGAACTGGGTGTGGACAAAAGGAAGGCAGAACAATGTCCTCGTTCAAATGAAACGGGGTAGGAACCTTTGGAAGAAAATCCGGAAGGGGGCGCAGAACCACCTTGTCCTGGTGAAAGATCAGAAAAGGCTTGCAGCAAGAGAGTGCTGCCAGCTCCGAAACCCGTCTAATAGACGTAATTGCCACCAGGAATGTTACCTTCCAGGACAGAAGAGCAAGGGAGGATTCCTTGAGAGGTTCAAAGGGAGACTTCTGGAGACCGTCCAGAACGAGATTGAGGTCCCATGGGTCCAGCGGCCGTTTGTACGGGGGAACTAGATGGGAAATGCCGTGGAGGAAGGTCTTGACTTGCTGTTTTTGAGCCAGGTGGCATTGGTAGAAGATTGAGAGCGCTGAGACCTGCCCTTTAAGGGAACTGAGAGCCGACCCCGCTTGCAAGACAGACTGCAGAAAGTCGAGAATTTTGGGGATGGCCAGAGGCATAGGCTGGACATTAGTTTCCCTGCACCATGAAAAGAAGATTTTCCACGTACGGTGGTAAATGCGGGATGAAGCAGGCTTTCGGGCGCTGATCATGGTGGAGATAACCGCGGGGGAGAATCCCGCTATTGTTAATACCCAGGTCTCAATGGCCATGCTGTCAGCTTCAGGGCTCTGGAGTTCTGATGGGAAATGGGCCCTTGGGTCAGCAAGTCTGGGATGTCTGGAAGGCGCCACGGTACGTCTGCGAGCATTTGTACTAATTCGGCGTACCAGGCGCGCCTGGGCCAGTCCGGTGCTATCAGTATGACCGGGACTCCCTCTGCCTTGATCTTCCTGATTACCCGCGGCAGCAGGGATAGAGGTGGAAAATTTAAGGCCGGCGGAAGTGGTGCCAGGAGCAGACTAGAGCATCCGCGCCGATGGACTGCGCGTGACCTGCCTATGAACGCGGGTACCTTTGCGTTCAACCTTGAGGCCATTAGATCCACGTCTGGTGTGCCCCAGCGAGTGCAGATGTGTAGAAACACTTCTGGGTAGAGAGACCATTCTCCGGCGGCCAGGCCTTGGCGACTTAGAAAGTCTGCTGCCCAGTTCTCTACCCCCGGTATGTGTACCGCTGATATCACTGACCCTGTCGATTCGGCCCAGCTGAGGATCTTGTGGGCCTCGAGATAAATCGCGTTGCTGCGGGTGCCCCCCTGCCGATTGATATTGATATGGGCTACAGCTGTCACATTGTCACAGCGAACAATGGACTAGAATCTGACGACCCGCTAGCAGAGAGCAGAACGCCCTGAGCGCGAGGAAGATCGCGCGGATTTACAGGATGTTTATGGGTAGGGAAGACTCCTGGGGCGTCCAACGTCCTTGAGCAGTGTGGTGCTGGTACACTGCTCCCCAGCCTAGGAGGCTAGCGTCCGTGGTCAGGACCAGCCAGTTCACTGGGAGAAAAGATCTCCCCTTCGATAGGGATGAGGACCGAAGCCACCAGCAGAATGCATACCTGACTGAAGGCGTCAGGTGAAGATGTTTGTCCAGAGAGAAGGGGCTCTTGTCCCAGGCAGCTAGAAGGGCTAGCTGCAGTGGGCGGAGGTGTAGTTGAGCAAAAGGTACTGCCTCCATAGCCGCCACCATCCTGCCGAGCACCTTCATGCGGAATCGAATGGAGCGAGACGGAGGACGTAGAAGGCAGCGTACCGCTTGTCGAAGAGCGATCGCCTTGTCCTGAGGGAGATAGATCAAGCCCCAACGGGTGTCCAGGGACATGCCCAGGAAGGTGATGGATCGTGATGGGACCGGGGATGATTTGTCTAGATTCAGTAGCCACCCTAAGCGGGATAGGGTGTCCACGGTGATCTGTACGCTGGTTGAGCAGTCGCGGAAGGAGGGGGCCTTGATGAGGAGGTCGTCCAAGTAAGGGAGAACGACTACTCCCCTGGCGTGAAGGACTACAAAGAGGTTGGAATAAAAACCCCTGAACTTCTCGCGGTCCGGGACGGGTATTATCACTCCTGCTGTTTGGAGCGAGTGGATTGCTGAGAAAAATGCCTCGCATCGTTTTCGAGTCTTTGGAGGGTTTGAGAGAAGGAACCGACTCGGGGGTCTGGTCCGAAATTCTATGTGGTAACCGGAAGACACAAGGTCTTGCACCCATTTGTCGTCTGAGGTGGCAGCCCAGATGTGTTGAAAGAGCCGCAGTCGACCTCCTACAATGAGTGTGTCTTCCGGGGCGCCAAAGGAGTCATGAGGGGGGAAAACGGCGTGGACGAGTCTCTCTAGTCCTGGACTGTTTCGGTCTAGGCTGCCTTGACGAAGTGGGTTTCGGGGAGAGCTGAGAAGGTCGGTCCCTGCGTAGTCCGCGGCTAGTGGTGGGGCAGAGCGGGATGTCGACCAACCAAATGAGTTCCGAAAGGAGCGGAATGAGGACTGTGGACGTCTGATGAAGGTCGTCCTGGGCTTCAGCTGGGGAAGGGAGGTACGCTTTCCTCCAGTGGCGTCAGAAATGAGCTTGTCCAGACGTTCGCCAAACAATCGGTCTGGAAAAAAGGGAAGGCCCGTGAGAGACTTCTTGGAAGCAGAGTCCGCTCGCCATTGTCGGAGCCAGAGAGCTCTACGGATGGCTATGGTATTTGAGGCGGCAAAATCTGCGCAGGTAGCAGCATCAATGGAGGCCTGCAGGAGGTACTCCGCCGCAGCGGCAATTTGAGCTGTTACCTCTGTGATGGTACGAGGGACCTGGGATTCCTCAAGCGAAGTGTTAAGGATTTCTGCCCAGACCGAGATCGCCTTTGCGACCCACACAGAGGCAAAGGAGGGCGAGAGGGAGGAACCCGCAGCCTCAAAGGCAGAGCGGGCGAGGTGCTCCACCTGTCTGTCGGGTCCTTGATGGAGGAACCATCGGGTAAAGACAGGAGCGTTTTTGTGGCAAGGCGGGAGACCGGGGGGGGGGGGTCGACCGAGGGCGGATCGGCCCAGCCCTTAGGGGCAGGTGAGGCAAAAGGGTACCGGGACTCCATGAGTTTACGGTTACTGAAGCACCTGTCAGGCTTCTCCCTTTGCTTTGTGAGGATATCCTGAAACTCTGGGTGATCAGTGAAAACCTTTTGGGGTTTCCTTGCCCTCTTAAAGGAGACCACATGGTCAGTGTTAGTGGATGGGGGATCCTCCACATGCAGAGTCTGGTTGATTGCTGCTATAAGGGAGTCTAATGCAGTTTGATCATCTGGGGAGGGTGAAACCAAGGAATCATCCTGGTACAAACGGCATTCTCCCTCCTCCAGCTCTTCAGAAGCCGTGGAGCGTGTGGGAGAGCCTGCCCTGTGTGTTCCCGAGGGAGAGCCATGGGGGCCATGAGAGAGTGCTGGAGACACCCGGCCGTGTGCTCTTTTCCTAATCCCTGCAACCGGTGAAGCATGGGCCCGGATTACCTCAGAAGAATCCTCCATAGGGGTATCCTCAGGCTGCGTTCCGTCCAGGGGCCCAGAAGGGTGTGGAGGACGACATTGCATAGCCAGCACCAGGTTCTGTGACAGTTTTTCCATGGATTGGGACAGAAACTGTGCCCATTCCAGTGGGCTGGGAGCCCTAGGCTCTGGGCTGACAGTTGCGGCGGTGGTGGCGGGGGGTCTTGGGGGGCTATAGGGGCACAGGACTCACAGAGAAGAGGTGTGTTTACGTGGTAGCTCAGCGAGGCAGGCAGTGCAGGCTGAATAATAGACTATGTGAGCCTTAGCACTGTTAGAGTTCTGCATGTTCCTAATAGGAGTATGCCAGGAGGCTTTAGCATCAATTTTTTCACTTTTTCAAGAGGTAATTCCAAAAATTTGACCTCAAGGTTTGTTACCCACTTTTTTAGGAGCGCGGTGATACCTCACATGTGGTCTGAAACCTTTGTTTGGACAAATGGGAGGGCTTGGAACGGAAGGAACAATATTTGAATTTTGGAAAGGAAATTTGGCTGAAAAAGATTGCGGGCACCCTGTCGCATTTGGAGGTCCCCTAAGGTACCTAAACAGCAGAAACCCTGCACAAGTGACCCCATTTTTGAAACTAGGCCCCTCAAGGAATTTATCTAGAACTTTGGTGAGTACCCTGAACCCCCAGGTGCTTCACAGAATTTTAGAACGTTGAGCCATGAAAATAAAAAAATAAAATTTTATCACAAAATTGTTATTTCAACCAGGTAGCTTTTTTTTTTTACAAGAGTAAAAGGAAAAAATTCAGCATAACATTTATTGTGCAATTTCTCCTGAGTTTGGCGATACCTTATATGTGGTGGAAATCAACTGTTTGGGCGCATGGCAGGGCGCGGAAGGGAAGGAGTGCCATTTGACTGCAAAATTGGCTGGAATCAATAGCGGATGCCATGTTGCATTTGGAGAGCCCCTGAGGTGCCTAAACAGTGGCGGTCCCCCACAAGTGACTCCATTCTGGAAACAAGACACCTCAAGGCTTTTATCTAGGTGTATAGTGAGCAGTTTGAATCCACGAGTACTTCACAGAATTTGATAAGCTTAGGTTGCCATATTGAAAATTTTCATTTTTTTCACAAAAATGTTGCTTCAGCATCAAATTTCTTACTTTTTCAAGAGACAACAACAAACCGTGGACCCAACAGGTTGTTATCCAATGTCTTATGAGCACAGGGATCCCCCACATGTGGCCAAAAACCTGTTTGGATAAATGGGAGGGCTTAGAATGGAAGGAGCACCATTTGAATTCTGGAAAAGTTGAAATAAATTGCGGGCACCATGTCACATTTGCAGGGCCCCTTGGGTACCTATACAGCAGAAACCCCCCACAAGTGACCCCATTTTGGAAACTGGATTTTATTCAGGAGTATAGTAAGCATTTTGAATCCACAGGTACTTCACAAAAATGTTGCTGTAGCAACAATTGTCTCACTTTTAGGCTATGTGGCCATGATCCAGCGACACGGCGTCTAGTATACAGTGTCAGCCTTCCTGCAGAGATGTGAGTGTTGTCCATGGGAGAACGCAGCTGCCCATGCCCACGATTTGGGTTCAGGCCGCTGTGGAGCTCTATGCTACCTGCAGAGAACACTCATCTCCGCAGCATAAATTGACATGCTGAGGCTCGGGAAGCTGCACCACAGGTCAGTTTATGCTGCGGAGAAAAGAATCACAGTGGGCACGGGATTTCTAAAAATTCTTCCACTGTGCTTCTACTGCACAACGCAGCGTTATGGACGCAGGGAAAACACTCTGCGCCCAAAACGCTGCAAATCCAGATTGTGGGCGCACAGCCTAAAATGCTACAATGGATGAATGGATAGATGTCAAACATATATAATGTCCCACCCCCTGCATATTCTAAGCTGGCGCACTTTAGTGCCTTTCATGTGGCACTAAAGGGTGCCTAGCCTTGTATTTAGCCCCCCAAAAAATTAATAATTAAAATAAACGACATGGGGTCCCCCCTATTTTTGATAGCCAGCTAGGGTAAAGCTGACAGCTGTAGCCTGCAAACCACAGCTGACAGCTTCACCTTGGCTGGTGATCAATTTGGAGGGCTCTCCAGGCGTTTTTTTTAAAAAAAAAATGTGGGGTCCCCCCCAAATTAGATCACCAGCCAAGGTGAAGCGGACAGCTGGGGTCTGGTATTCTCAGGGTGGGGAGAGCCATGGTTATTGGACTCTTCCCAGCCTAAAAATAGCAGCCCGCAGCCGCCCCAGAAGTGGCGCATCCATTAGATGCGCCAATCCTGGCGCTTCGCCCCAGCTCATCCCGCGCCCTGGTGCGGTGGCAGCGGGGTCATATACGGGGTTGATACCAGCTGTAATGTCACCTGGCATCAAGCCCTGGGGTTAGTGATGTCACGGCATCTGAACAGATACCCGACATTACTAACCCAGTCAGTAATAGAAAAAAATAAAGACAAAAAAAAATTTATTTGAAAAAACACTCCCCGAAACATTCCTCTTTCACCAATTTATTGAAAATAAACAAATTCCGGTCGCTGTAATCCATTTTGGAGGTCCCGCGCCGACTCTGGACCTTCTAGAATATGGGGGGCACGTTCAGGGAACGTATCCCCCATTTTCTGGAAGAGCAAGCTCTCCATGAGCAGTGTGGGTGCAGTAATCTGAGAATACTGCACTCACACTGCCCCGGTCCAACCTAGGGCAGTGACCTGCAGTAACCTCATTCCAGAATATGAGGGGCACGCTCACAGAACGTACCCCCCATTTTCTAGAACAGCAGTCTCTCCATGTGAGGAGTGTGGCTGCAGATTACTGCACTCACTCTCCCCCGGTGCTTGCAGGGATCCAGCTGACAGCCGCTGTCTGCGCATGCGCCGCCAGCTTTCAAGAAGGAGGCGGCGTGATCGCGGGGAGGGAGCACCAGCCAGGTAACGTAAGACCGGGGGCGGACGCGGGGGGACGGCGGGAGACCTAGCGGGACCTGGGGACACCTTTCTGTCGCATATGACGTGTCACATGCGGCAGAAAGAGCAGGATGAATGGGGCCGCGCGGTACTGTGCGCTGCGCACCGCCATCTTGCACGCTCCGGAGGGGGGGCGGCTCTGGAGAACCGGAGGGGGCTCCAGGGACCAGAGAGCTCCGGTGTACCGGAGGAGAGGTCAGGGGGAGGACATTTCCCTCCGATCTGAAATGTTTGATCATTTCAGATCAGAGGGAAATGAATGCAGAGTCAGCGGCGGCGGCAGTTTTCTGTGCGCTTCGGCGCCATTTTGATGTTCCGGAGGGGGGGTAGGGGTGGAGGGGGGGACTCTCCGGTACCGGGGGCTTTGGGGGCACTAGGGGTTTAGATTTCTTTCTCATCTGACATGTTTGATCATGTCAGATGAAAAAGAAATCAGTTTTACCGGCCATTTCTTTTTTATGTGACCGTCGGTATACAGTGTATACCGGCCATCACATTATCGTGGTCCAAAAAAACCACCCCGATTCATAATCTGGGGGGTCTCAGCTACCCCCGGTAGCTGAAACCCCCGAGATTTTCGGTCGCTGGGGCGCTACAGGGTTTGTTCGGGCCGCCGCTTTAAAGCGGCGGAACAGAATAAGTAGCCTGTTTTGCCGCCACTTTAAGTCGTACGGCCGTCGTTATGAGGTTAAAAAAGGCAGATCACAGACATGGCACCAAACTAAAGTCATTTCAAATGGCAACTTTCTGGCTTTAAGAAACAGTAAAAAAAAATCCTGAAAACATAATGTGCTAGCCAGTATCAGTTACTTTTCAAGACCAAACAGGGGGGAAAAAATTATGGAATCACTCAATTATGAGGAAAAAATTATGGAATCACAAAACACAAAAAGAACACTCCAATACATCATTAGTATTTTGTTGCACCACCTCTGGCTTTTATAACAGCTTGCAGTCTCTGAGGCATGGACTTAATGAGTGACAAACAGTACTCTTCATCGATCTGGTTCCAACTTTGATTGCTGTTGCTAGATCAGCTTTGCAGGTTGGAGCCTTGTCATGGACCATTTTTCTCAACCCCCACCAAAGATTTTCAATTGGATTGAGATCCGGACTATTTGCAGGTCATATCATTGACCTTATGTGTCTTCTTTCAAGGAATGTTTTCACAGTTTTTGCTCTATGGCAGGATGCATTATCATTTTGATGGGATAAGAAAAGTGTCTAAAATTTCAATGTAAACTTGGGCATTTATTGAAGATGTAATGACAGCCATCTCCCCAGTGCCTTTGCCTGACATGCAGTCCCATATAATAATATTTATTAATTTACATAGCGCTATTAATTCCACAGCACTTTACATACATTGGTAACACTGTCCCCATTGGGGCTCACAATCTAGAGTCCCTATCAGTATGTGTTTAGTCTGTGGGAGGAAACCGGAGGAAAACCACGCAAACACGGGGAGAATATACAAACTCTTTGCATATCATCAATGACTGGAAATTTACATGTCCTCTTCAAGCAGTCATCTTTTTATTGTTTAGCTTTTCTGTATGTAAATCCAATATCCTTTAGGCGGTTTTTTACAGTTCGGTCACAGACTTTGACTCCAGTTTCCTCCCATTTGTTGTGTTGTGCATTTCCTGTTTTGCAGACATATTGCTTTAAGTTTCCTGTCTTGACACTTTGATGTCTTCCTTGGTCTACCAGTATGTTTGCCTTTAACAACCTTCCCATGTTGTTTGTATTTGGTCCAGATTTTAGACACAGCTGTGAACAACCAACATCTTTTGCAACATTGCGTGATGATTTACCTGCTTTTAAGAGTTTGATAATCTTTTTTGTTTCAATTGACATCTCTCGTGTGGAACCGTGACTCATGTCAGTCCATTTGGTGCAACAGATCTCCAAGGTGTGATCACTCCTTTTTAGATGCAGACTAACGAGCAGATCTTATTTGATGCAGGTGTTAGTTTTGGGAATTAAAATTTATAGGGTGATTCCATAATTTTTTCCCCGTTTGGTCTTGAAAAGTAACAGTTACTGTCTAGCACATTATGTTTTCATGATTTTTTTTAGTGTTTCTTAAAGCCAGAAAGTTGATATTTGAAATGACTTTAGTTTTGTGCCATGTCTGTGATCTACTTTTTTTAAACAAAAGTAAATAACTGAATGAATATCCTCTGAGCCAGGTGATTCCATAATTTTTGCCAGGGGTTGTATCTCCTCCCTTCTCTGGCTCTATGAAGTCAGAGGTGTCAATTAAAGAATATGGGTGGAAGAAGATAGAAGGAAAACAAGCAAGTAGGACGGTGTAGTTAAAGTGAACCTGTCACCAGGTTTTTCCCTTATGAGCTGCGGCCACCATCAGTAAGTCCTTATATACAGCATTCTTGAATACTGTATACAAGATCCTAGGCCGCTGTGTAGAACATAAACACACTTAAAATACTCACCTAGGGAGGGTGGTCTGATCCGATGGGTATCGCGGCTCTCTGGTCTTGTGCCTCATCTCTGCGGCGATCTCCGTCCTCCTTATTCTGAGGCCTGTGTGAATGACGCTTCCCATGTCATGTACATTAGTCGGCATTAAGGTCCTGCACAGGCGCACTTTGATCTACCCTACTCAGGGCAAATCAAAGTATTGTACTGCGCATGGGCTGGTGGTCTTTAACCTTTCCTCACGCCTGCGCACTACAGTACTGCGCAATGCCGGCCTGGGCTGCATAGAAGGATAAAGATTGCAGCAGAGAGGAGGCGCTGGACTGGAAAGCAGCAACACCCATAAGACCGCCCCCTAGGTGAGTATTATAAAAGTGTTGGGCTCTTATATACAGCATTCAAGAATACAGTATATAAGAGCTCACTGGTGGTAGCTACAGCTTATAATAGCCTGCCATGATGCACTGAGCACCTGTACCTGCTTTTCAAAATTTTTGGTAGTTTCCTGAGAGTTTTTAACAGCAAGTGTTTTTTCATAATAGTTGTTCATTGAAGCTGTCTCTTGAGCCATCCCATTGACTTGTATTGTAAAGTATATAGTATAGTCAGGTCACTTCTTTTAGCCACTTAAAGCCTGAACATGCACAGTAAGTAGTTTGTACATAGAAATGTTTATGTTGATTCTTTGCAGCGTTGTCAAGCAGAATCTGCTTGAAACAGATGTGTGCACATATCGTATACGGTGCAGCTTTTATAGAAATTAAATCCTGTACCAGGCAGCTACTGTATGTGCTTAATTTATACTGTACATTTGGACTAACAGAATTCCTTTAAGACTACGTATGTGCCCACACTGCTTTTTTCATTGCTTCTTTCAATCAGTAAAAGGAAGGAAAAAGAATCCCAGCAAAGTCTATGCAAATCCTGACTTGCTGTGCCCACGTTGCTTCTTTTTTTCTTGCAATTCATGTTGCTGAAAAAAGAAGCAGAATGTCAATTGTTTCTGCGTTTTTAGCCTTCTTTCACCAATTTAATTAATTCAATGGCGTTAGTGAAAAGTGCAGGCAAACGCATGTGTAATGCACACGTTGCTTTTTTTATGTGCTTTTTTTTACGTCACTTGGGTTCCCTGCAGCCATTTCCTCATCTTGCTGTCTTCACCACATGACCTTGCAGCAGGGACCTCCGGTGACGTCACAAGGTGAATCGAGTTCATGCCGGCAGATCACCGGGTTTCCTGCAATCCCACCCGCATGAGCTTGGTTGATGTTGTGACTTCAACAGGCATCCCTGCACCTAGGCCACATAGCCAGTATCAGCAGACATTTTCTCATCTCACAGTCTTTACCGCGGGACCTTGCTGTAGGGAACTCAGGTGACGTAGGTGCCCTGGTCTGTGAGGAAATCTGTAGCTCAGTAACCTGGGATCGTCATAGTAATGACCCAGGGTTACCACAGCAGTGATCGGGTCCCTGTGATTGCATTACAGGGACCTGCTCACCAGGGAGAGGTAAGCGATTCCTCTCCCTGAATGCTGTGATTGCATTGATTGCAGCATTCAGGGAGTTAAACTGCTGGGAGCGATGCGGGCACCGCTCCGGCCAGTGAGAGCCAGGTAACAACTGTAAGATCAGCCAGTAATCCGTCAGCGATTGCAGAGGTACAGCGCCTGAATTCCTGCACTCACCATGATTCAAAAAAACAAAAAAAAAACCATGCACAAAAAAAAGCATGTGGAAAAAATGCGCAGATTTTCTGCAAATAAAAATGCAACGTGGGTACATACACTAATTCTTTGGGAGAATAGATAAAACTAACAATTCCATGTTGCAGGGGGCTGATGGGATGACAAACTCCTTTCATCCGTTTAAACACTTACAGGCAGAAATCAGAGTGGTCTCCAATCCTTGCCATTACAGCAAGCGTGATATACAAGTTTACAACTATAACAGTCAGCACCTGTGCCTGCATCATTACTGGAAAGTTCTATTTCTTTCGCAATGTATAAATCTTAATGATAGAGCCCTGTTACATGATCCCTTTTGATTTCTCAGGTGAGGTAGTGGGGTCGAAACTAGCAGCAGTAAGCTAAAGGCTGGGAGATACATGGTAACATTTGTCATGCAAAAATGAAATCATAGAGTTGCATCTAATTATTTACCGTGGTGTTGCATTGCGACCATAGACAACCTGTGACCGTGCAAAAGGCGTAGGATTTTCAAATTGTAGCTTTGCCATTTTATAGTAAAACTGCCCGGCCTAGTAACTAAGTCTCTCTCTCTGTCACTCTCCCGCTCTTCAACTCTCCCTCTCACCAACGAAATCAGTAACTAACACATAAGCGGTTTTATACTAAGAATGTCCCTCGCATATAGCAACCAGCGTTCCTTTTAATGACCTGTAACAAAATAGAAGCAGACCTTTGATTGGTTGCAATAGGCCACCTGATGAATATCCAGGGTAACTGTCCAAACAGCAAATATATTACCTCAAACATCCAGTCTGTGTGTGTGCGTCTTTCTGTGTGTGTTTCCTCCTACGTGTGTGGGTGTGTGTGTGTCCTCCTACGTATGTGGGTGTGTGTCTCCTCCAACGTGTGTGGGTGTGTCTCTCCTACGTGTGTGGGGTGTGGGTCTCCTTCTGTAGGTGTCTGTCTCCCTCTGTCCATAATAGGAGACTATAATAACCGATCCATTCCCAGCTCCAATGGCTTTAATGTAAGCAGGTTTTTTGGCAAATAACTGTAAAGAGCAAGGTTAAATTTTCCCCTCAAAACATAGTCTATGACGTTCCCTGAGTCAAGTGAGGTCGCTGTGCAAAAGTTGGTGATTGTAAATGCGACGGTGCGGTTTCCTTTAGTAGACACACACACACACACACACACACACACACACACTTAGTTTTATATATTAGATAACAGCTCTAAAATAGTAATGCCCCAGCAAGTGGCACATACAGTCATATGAAAAAGTTTGGGCACCCCTATTACTGTTAACCTTTTTTCTTTATAACAATTTGGGTTTTTGCAACAGCTATTTCAGTTACATCTAATAACTGATGGACTGAGTAATATTTCTGGATTGAAATGAGGTTTATTGTACTAACAGAAAATGTGCAATCCGCATTTAAACAAAATTTGACAGGTGCAAAAGTATGGGCACCCTTATCAATTTCTTGATTTGAACACTCCTAAATTACTTTTCACTGACTTACTAAAGGACTAAGGGTATGTGCGCACGTTGCTTTTTACCTGCTTTTTTGCTGCTTTTTCTTCTGCGCTGTTTAATGCCAAAATGGATGTGTTCTTCTATTCAAGCAAAGTCTATGGGAATTTGGGTTTCTTGTTCACACTATGTTGTTCAAAATGCTGCCTTTTTGTGGCAGAACTTTAGTCAAAAACTCAGCTTTGCAGTGCAAAACCCAAATGGCAAAAACAATTGACATGTTGCTTCTTTGAAAAGCTGAGTTTTTGACCAAAGTTCTGCCACAAAAAGGCAGCATTTTGAACAACATAGTGTGAACAAGAAACCCAAATTCCCATAGACTTTGCTTGAATAGAAGAACACATCCATTTTGGCATTAAACAGCGCAGAAGAAAAAGCAGCAAAAAAGCAGGTAAAAAGCAGGTAAAAAGCAACGTGCGCACATACCCTAAATTGGTTTTTTAACCTCATTGAGCTTTGAACTTCATAGACAGGTGTATCCAATCATGAGAAAAAAGATATTTAAGGAGGCCACTTGCAAGTTGTTCTCCTATTTGAATCTCCTATG
The DNA here is from genome assembly GCF_048569485.1 of Anomaloglossus baeobatrachus. Classification (NCBI taxonomy): domain Eukaryota; kingdom Metazoa; phylum Chordata; class Amphibia; order Anura; family Aromobatidae; genus Anomaloglossus; species Anomaloglossus baeobatrachus. The sequence goes on along the minus strand of NC_134353.1, from coordinate 572,445,831 downwards.
AAGAGTGGCATCATGGGCTCCTCAAAACAACTCTCAAATGATCTGAAAACAAAAGGTTATTCAACATAGTTGTTCAGGGGAAGGATACAAAAAGTTGTCTCAGAGATGTAAACTGTCAGTTTCCACGGTGAAGAACATAGTAAGGAAATGGAAGAACACAGGTACAGTTCTTCTTAAGCCCAGAAGTGGCAGGCCAAGAAAAATATCAGAAAGGCAGAGAAGAAGAATGGTGAGAACAGTCAAGGACAATCCACAGACCACCTCCAAAGACCTGCAGCATCATCTTGCTGCAGATGGTGTCAATGTGCATCGGTCAACAATACAGCGCACGTTGCACAAGGAGAAGCTGTATGGGAGAGTGATGCGAAAGAAGGCGTTTCTGCAAGCATGCCACAAACAGTCGCCTGAGGTATGCAAAAGCACATTTGGACAAGCCAGTTACATTTTGGAAGAAGGTCCTGTGGACTGATGAAACAAAGATTGAGTTGTTTGGTCATACAAAAAGGCGTTATGCATGGTTGCAAAAAAACACGGCATTCCAAGAAAAGCACTTGCTACCCACAGTAAAATTTGGTGGAGGTTCCATCATGCTTTGGGGCTGTGTGGCCAATGTCGGCACCGGGAATCTTGTTAAAGTTGAGGGTCGCATGGATTCAACTCAGTATCAGCAGATTCTTGACAATGTGCAAGAATCAGTGACGAAGTTGAAGTTACGCAGGGGATGGATATTTCAGCAAGACAATGATCCAAAACACAGCTCCAAATCTACTCAAGCATTCATGCAGAGGAACAATTACAATGTTCTGGAATGGCCATCCCAGTCCCCAGACCTGAATATCATTGAACATCTGTGGGATGATTTGAAGCGTGCTGTCCATGGTCTGCGACCATCAAACTTAACTGAACTGGAATTGTTTTGTAAACAGGAATAGTCAAATATACCTTCATTCAGGATCCAGGAACTCATTAAAAGCTACAGGAAGCGACTAGAGGCTGTTATTTTTGCAAAAGGAGTATCTACAAAATATTAATGTCACTTTTATGTTGAGGTGCCCATACTTTTGCACCGGTCAAATTTTGTTTAAATGCGGATTGCACATTTTCTGTTAGTACAATAAACCTCATTTCAATCCAGAAATATTACTGAGTCCATCAGTTATTAGATATATGAAACTGAAATAGCTGTTTCAAAAACCCAAATTGTTATAAAGAAAAAAGGTTAACATTAATAGGGGTGCCCAAACTTTTTCATATGACTGTATGTATGTGGTGCGACTTTTCTGAGAATTGCTGTCGCACGACAAATGCAACCCCAGCCTTAGTTATCAAAACTGTACCTTCCTTCATTTCTCAGCACAGACAAACGTTTTGGTTTTTTTTACATACAGTTCATAATCTTCATGGCTTCTGGTCAGTCTTCATTAAGATTTCATTAAAAACTCTTAACTTTCAAAAAATAATACAGTAAAAATCATTGCATGACTTTTATTTTCTACATGCAGAATAGTCTGCATTAATGCTAAACAGTACACTTCTGAAAAATACTAAAATACTTAAAAAACTATACATTATGTAAACAAAACATAAATAAGACAATGTTCTTTATACAGAATATTTAGTAAAGAATGTTAAGGGTAAAGAATATGTACAAGTTTACAATTTTGCCTAAAACCCTTTGAATACATAAATATTTACCCCCATCCTCAAACAAAAATGATTTTTTTCAAATTTTTTTTCTTACAAATGTAGAAAGACAAATACTGCTCTAGATAAACTGCAAAAATATTCAAATAGAAGTGCAAATAGCTAGACTATCAATGGCAAACTATACTGGCTGATCAAAGTGAATCATCATTCACTCAAAGCAGATGCCACTCTCTGCTCTACTAATGTGAACTTAGAAAAAAAACAAACAAACAAAAAAAAACAACCAGTAAGATAACTGCGTAAACTGTACTTGATGAAGTGCATGTGAAACATCTAACAAAGCTTTGTCAATTCATCATTTCAATAAATGCCACAAAATCTACCTTTTCACCATATAATGTTCTCATTTTAGGATGCTACAGTGTGCTGCTTTTCTTTTGAAGACTGACTGATAAAAGGGGCAGAGCCTGCTGTGTTCTCTGAAGTGGGTAACACATTGGCAGAGGATTCGCCAACACTTAAAATAATTTGCTCCTTGACAGATATACTTTTCGGTAATTGCATTACGCTACTTGGTTGTGGATAGCTGCCCAGGGGGAGGGATGGAACGATGCGAGGTTGAGGTACAGTGGTTAATGCAGGACATGTTGAAATCCTTTCGACCGAAGATACAGGACATGGAGACACAACTCTAGATGTCATATTTACATACCGAGCTGTATTCTGTACAGAAGGTAGCATTTTAGGAGTGGCCACAGAATACATATTTAAGGGTTGTTCAGAAGTCTGCACTGGTGCCATGTTTTGCTTTAACGGCTGTTGCAATGTGGTGTTATTTAGGAGATTACTAGGACATGTTTGCACACTACTGCCAACTAAAGAAAGTCCTTGTTTAGCATTTGTGGATAAAAGCAGAACATGTGTTCCTGCCCCAAGACCTTGAGGAGGAACGATTAAACGTGTACCATTAATAGTAATCTGAGTTCCAGGTACCAATGGTGTGCTAGTATTAATAACCAGTTTCTGATGGGTACAGTCATTCAGCTGTGACTTTAGCTGGGTGACAGTAGTGGATGAAAATGGTGGTACAGCTTGACAGGGAGGGCCAAGAGAGCTGGATTTACATAAAGTTGGAGTTACAGGTGAATTTAACACCACACGTGGCTTGGTGGCATTTGTTGAGAGAATTTTAGGTAACGTTTCTGAGATGTAAGGAGCTTTTTCCATTCGTTCCTTAGTTACTGGCTGATACGTGGGAGTCATTGGAGTTTTTAGATGTGAGCTCTCTCCGAGACAAGTGGTTGTTACAGGTATTTGCAATGAAGATAATGCATGCTTTACCTGTCCAGTCATTTGGGTTGTTGACAGTAAAACTGATGATGAAAGATGCCCAGTTTTCACAGTTGATAACGCTACAGTACTCCCTCCATTTGAGGGGCACAAACTGTTGGAAAAAGGTGGCAAAGACTTGGAAACATCTCTTCCACTAGATGGAGTTGTGCTCGGCTTTGCTATGGCCATCACAGTACTTGTTGCAGAAGTCTTTGTTACAGGTACAGGACATACAAGGTTTGAACTTGCAACTTGTCCATTTTGCCCTTTTAAATTAAAATTCTCTACAGAGGAAACTGGAAAGTCTTTAGGATTATTGGCAACTCCCTTGCCCAATGTTTTTTGTAACATATTAATAGGTACAACATTTTTCACACAGCTAGTGGAATTGACAATAGTCTGTCCTATAGTTAAACCAATCTTTACATCCTTCACTTGTGACACAATTGGTGCAGAACTTGTCTTTACTGGTGAAGTCATGGTGGAAGGTATTAGAATAATTTGCGGAGGCTCAGCGGGCTTGACATAGGTTTTGCCAATAATAGTGGGAGCAGCCAGTTTTGAGCCTTGTAGTGCAATATTTGTGCTTGATAAATTAGTTGGAACTTGAGTGTTAATAAAAACAAATTTTTGCGGGGTTACTGCAGATGTTGGCAGCATACTATGCTTCGGAGCATTTGGAGATGGAAGAATAGGAGGGGGAGTAATGAGAAGAACTTTATGGAGGGAGGATCCGCTTCGTAAGTCACCCTTTGAAGAAGAAGTAGTGTCGGGCTGGACAACAGAAAGACTACTTTCTGTTTGTTTTAGGTCTGTATTCCTGTTTGTAGCACTAGCACACAGTTCACCGCTACACGAAGGAATATTTACAGCAATATTTGTCATTGGTTGGGAAACTGTAGGCCAATGAACTGGAGGAAGAGTGTTTACCATACTAGAGGATTGCATGGACGTTTCTGTAGTTTTATATATCCTTGAACTAGGATACTGGACTGGCATCGACTTAGTGTTTATTTCTGTCAGATGATTTATGTCACCAGAAGAAGTCTGTAGGCCAGCAAGTGGCGGTACTGGAGTAAAATTGGAAGACGCAGAGGTTTTAGATCTAGAGACTAAGAATGACTGAAGCTGTGGGGTTAAAGTAAATAGAGAGTTTGATACTGGAGTAACTTGTCCTTGGCTTGGCTGTACTTTTACAAGCCCAGTATTGCCACCCCGAGTCCTTACTAGAATGGACTGGGAATCTCTAATGCATATAGTTTTTAATTCCTGTTTTGCTTCAGCTATATCTGTCTGTGGTGCACTGGATACATTCACCATGTGGCTAGCCATAGCCCCTCTGTCTGTATTTGATGCAACACCTCCAGAATCAGAATTAACTGGGGCTGACCTTACAGATGGTGGCAATGATATTGGCAAATGAGCTGTCAAAATGGAAGTACTGCTTTTACTTGTTTGACATGATGATACTGTGGAACTACAAGCAAATGGTAAAGGTGGTTGGGAAACAACAGCAGAACACGTTGTGGAATGTATGATATTCTTGTTAAATGCTGTGACAAGTTGTGCTGCTTTTTCTGCATTTATATAACCTACAGAAGAAGAAATAGGTGCCGAAACAGATTTCAGAGTTTTACCACATGCATCTGGCTGGTTATCATCTCTTGGCAGTTTTTCTTCTTTTTGCTGGAGTATTAGGTTTTTAGGCAGAAGTAGAACTTGCTGCATCAGTTTCTCTCCTGTCTTAGTATCTATTACAGGTTGCACCTGAATCTTTACAGGGGAGTTCTGTAAGACAGGGACACATTGCCCATCTGGGAGCTTGTATATCATCTGCAGTGGAGTTTTTAAAGAAGTCTGACAAGGCAATACAGACTGCAATGGGACTAAGTCTTGAGAATTTTGAGAAACGGGTTCGTTAATTGACTGTGCAAGTTGGCTTGTTAAGGTCACTTTGTTCCCAAGATTTTTGGCTAGTAATGCCTGTATTGGCTTGGTCCCTCTGACCGCATCTAGTGGTGAAGCACATGTGGCATCGGCTCTTATTTCTGCAGAATCCAGTTGAATTTGCCGCTCGTTTTCTAAACATGTTGTTTCTTCTAAGGAGGAACATGAAATTTCATGAGTGTTTAATTTGATTCTTTTTTGTTGGGAAGTGTCTTTGTCTTCATTATGTGGGTGAATAAACTGTCTATTTAGACGTTTACAACTTCTTTCTGGCAATTCTTTTAAAGAAAATTCTTGCCTAGCCATCTTGGTCTTTCCACATATTCCAATCTCTGAATCCACTAGCTTCTCTGTAAAATAAATAGAGAGGAAAAAAAAGTCAATACATTTTACTCTAGTTGTTAAAGTTATTATAAATACACATTTTAAATGCCAAATCTTAAGAGGTATTAATTCACCTCTCCCCCCCACCCAAACCAAACAAAACAAAACGGTGCTACATTCTGAAGGTGTGAAGAGCACAATGGCTAAATCTGTGAATACTTTTGAATTGCATTAATGGCACAATTACGATATTACAAATATACAATACATGAATAACTCTTTTTGGGCATGTTCTATAAACATTTTTCTTTCCTTTGCCCTATAAACAGCATCATGAGGATAAAAAAAAAAAAAGGGGTGATACCTCTCTTCTCGCATCGGTTTGTTTCCTGTCCTTGAATGGGGAACCTCAGGATAGCGGTGGTCCTGGAGATCCATGAAAGAAGACGATCTTACCCAGCCCAGACGGGTGGATCTGGCAGCGGCATGGGTTCCTTAGAATCGCCACAGTGGGCGCACGAAGACTTCAACTGTGAGCTGCACGTGTGCAGCAGCGTCGGGCGGAACCAGCGACTGGCGCCGCGTTTTCCGGTCTGCTTATGTGTGGGAGCATCCAGGCGGTGCAATCTTGTGTGTGGCACCGCGCGCCTCCACTCTGCACATGCGCGCTGGGATGACACAGCAGCGACTGTTGACGTTACGGACCCAGAAGTCGGTCCAGGAGGCGCTGGAGGGACTGTTCAGCACCCCGTCCATTTAAAAATGGCTGGGGGACCACGGGTCGATGGCTTTTGACTCCTCCAGCAGGATGGATTAGCAATAGGTGCAGCAGCACCCTCCCTCTGCTGGCAAGAAGACTCTATAAAAATAGCAACATAAAGAGGAATAATTATCCTCCAAAAATTAGGCAATTACTTACAGCAAAGAAGGGCAGCAGTTGTAAACCGCCAAGGCCAAAAACTAATACTCTAACAGGATACAGCTAAACCCCCATTAAGTGGAGGCATCACAGGTGCAGGAGGAGCAAATCAGACCACGTGGGCTGCCAAGCCATACTCCATCTGTGCTTAATTTTTGGAGGATATCTATACTTCTTTATGTTGGTATTATATATATATATATATATATATATATATATATATATCTCTCTATCTCTATATATATCTATTTCTCTATCTATATATATTCGTGTAGGGACCTAGAAACATGAGGTCCTGTGACGAGGGTTGTAGGCTTCCGTATTTTGGCCATAATACCAACTAAAACTTCATTTTTTGTACAGGATGCAGCCAGGCCCTTGCTGTTAGGCCTTGCATATTAGAGTCCTGTCCCTCTATGGTGCACAGATGGAGTACGGCTTGGCAGCCTGCCTGATCTAATAGTATGGGCATCACTTAATACACTTAATAGGCTGTGGGCTTGTGTTTGTGCATCTGCATGTGTGAACAGTGCTCTATGCAAGCCATCAATGTGCAGTTTTATCATCCAGCAATCGCCCTCTCCATGTTATGAAAGTGTGTGTTTGTGATTTGCTCCTCCTGCCCCTGTGATGCCTCCACTTACTGGGGGTTTAGCTGCATCCTGCTATTAGTTTTTGGCCTGGGCGGTTTACAACTGCTGCCCTTCTTTGCTGTAACTAATTGCAAGAAGACCATCTCCTAACAGAAATGCCAAAGGTCTCTGCAACAGCCTCAGCGTCGTCAGGACAGCAGCGGCACTGGATCCGGCAGAAGACCCTCTATGAAGACTGGTACCCGGTCCAGTCAGCGAAGCCAGGAGCGTGACAAACCAGACAGCAGAGGAACATCCAGGGGAGAGTTGTTGGATGGCAGTGTTCCTCCCCTTGACCCAGTACCACCTCTTTACATCAGAGTGGTGAGTGATCTTTCGTAAAGTTCACTTTGTTATGAGGTTCTTTTGTGTCTCCCCTTCTTCCCTGTTTCTTTGTTAGGTGGAGAAGCCAAAAAAAATGTTCCTCCAAAACTAGAAACAGAGAATGTGCCCTTTGCAAGCAGGGGCTGGCCCATACTTGTGTGACGCCCTGGGAAAGCCAGGGGTCACAGGTAATGACATCACCACACCCTACACCCCGGTTAGGTACACCTAAGCTAGACCTGAAATCCTTGTTGCCTTCCTCCAGGGGCTGATGTCCACACAAGGGGGTGGGCCAGGCGGTTGGCTCCGCCCACCAAGGAGTTCACAGCCCTGGAGGCGGGAAAACCAGGCAGATAGAGAGTGGAAGTTGAAGTTGAAGTTAGAGTTGAGTGGTAAAGGAGCAAGTGTGAGGAGAAAAGTGAGAGGAACAGAGCCTGAAGTTGGTCCGGGTGTGTGCCCCGGACAGAGACAGCAAGGTTAGCAGACGGCGGTGACTGTCTGCAGGAGTGGCCTATCGGAGGTGCCATAAGGACCGTGGACGGGTGGTGGCCCGGCGGTACCGGACCGGTACACAAGGAGAAGCCAGCACCATTGGCAGGGGCCTTTCGGATCCCGGCAAGGCTTGGAGTCGCCGTGAATTTGCCAAATCCGTCAGTGAAGGGGACCTCCGGGTCTCCAAACAACTAAGTCCCGATTGAAGGCAACCGTCCAACCATATGAGAGAGACACCGCCACCGCCAAGGCACCAGTCTCTCAGGGCCAGCGCCTGCGGGCAAAGAGGGGCTCCTCCGGCCCATATCCAAGTCGGGGAGCGGGTTACCGGTGGGAACCCATCGCTAAAAACATTGAACTCAGGTGCAGGGAAAGAGACAGTCACCGTTAACTACCGGGGAAAAGCAACAGCAGCAGTCCGTGGGAACTGTCTTTCCAGCCGTGTGTTTTATCAAGAACTGTGTCAACGTCTCAGGCTGAGTGAGTACCACCGTGCCGTACGGCACAGCGCTGCCCCCGCGACCCTGCACCTCACCAGGCCCCGCACCCGGCCTGCCATCCATCCCTACCCCATGACTGGGCCCTGGGACCATCAATCCCCTACCCACGGAGGGGAGAAATAACAACAAAGCTGCTCCCTGTCACCGCTCCCGGGATCCCCCTACAGAGCAGCGGTGGTGTCCACACAATCACCACAACCGTGGGTGGCGTCACGGACAATAAATCCCCAAAACCAATCCCCTTTTCACTCACGGGCGAGGAGCGCCGCTCGAGTCCCCGGGATCCGGCCCATCGCTCGAGCCACCGAGCAGCAGAGGCCGCAGCAGCAGCGGCAGCCGGACCCGAGCAGTGGGAGAGCGTAGCGTCCCCTCCTCCGCCCGCGACACTTGCACTAAACGGCTCTGCAGCGATTGTGTTCAGTAGACCCTTTCTGAGGAGGCCCCAGGATTCACTTTGGATCTCAGATATATGATTAGATCGTAAGTCAGAAGATCCCTTAAATCCCTGGGACAGCTTTCCTATAAGGAGCATAAGCTCTCTCCCCCTACCTCGGCAGAATCATGTAGATCGGAAGGGTAATGCGATTCCTCTGTTTCAGAGTCTCCCTCCACTTCAGATAGTGATACCAGAGAGCGCCAATGTTTTATGCTGGAGAACACAAACAAACTGATTAAAGCAGTCAGGGCCATGATGGAAGAGAAGCTACAACGTTCCGTTCAGGAGTCAATGTTTAAACTACTGGAACAATAGAAACAACAAGCTTTTCCAGTAGTCGACAAGGTGAAATCCCTAATCTCCAGAGTGTGGAAAAGCCTGGACAAGAGAGTGTCTATGTCAGGAGCCTTTAAGCTGAAGTACTCCTTTGAAGAGGCTGCATGCTCCTTCTGGGATAGGAACCCTCAACTGGATATGGCAGTGGCCAAGGCATCCAAAAAATTCTCGATCCTGTTTGAAGATATGGGGTCACTAAAGGACCCTCTGGATCGAAAAGTGGATCTTTTCTTAAGAATGCTTGGGAGTCCTCAGTGGGCACGTTACATCCAGCAATAACCACAATGTGTACAAAAAGATCCCTGGCAGTATGGCTGGACCAGCTGCAAGATCAGTTTAAGAGGATGGTACAAAGGGACGATATTTTGTCCTCAATGCCTCTATTAAAGGTAGCATCTGCCTTCCTCTTCGACGCGTAGGCAGACGCCACAAGACTGGCACTTTCCAATGCAGCTAGAAGGGCCTTATGGCTGAAATGCTGTCCAGGGGAGTTACAAGATTTATCTTTACACCCCCAAGATCCTCCCCGAATGAGCAGGGGGCTCTAGAGGTGGAGATAAAAAATCTAGTAGAAAAAAATCTGTACTTATGGAAGTCCCAGCAGGCAAGGCAGGGGAGGGGTTTTATTCCCCTCTTTTTTGGTAAGAAAACCAGACCACACTTTTTGCACAATTATAAATCTAAAAGGACTGAACAAACATCTAAAGATTTTGTCCTTTAAAATGGATTCCACCATAAAGTCTGTTTCCAGGTTGGCACATGACAGTTCTGGACTTGAAAGGCATGTACTATAATGTCACAATAGACCCTCGCTTCTAGAAATACCACGGTAACGGTTCGGATAGTTGGAAAAAAATCAGGCACTTCCAATACTGTGCCCTACCGTTCGGTCTGGCAATTGCTCCAAGAGTGTTCACAAAGATCGTGCTAGAGATCACAGCCCACCTGCGGGAGCAAGAAGTTCTTATCACATATCTCGACGACTTCCTAGTAGTAGGTAGGTCCCCCAGTCATTGTTCTCATATCCTTCGGAAAGTCTGTCCCAAGTTGGAAGGTCTGGGCTGGATTCTGAACTGAAGGAAGAAAAAAAACCAAAAAAAAAAACAAAAACCCGACATTGAATTTAGCCACAGTGCAAGCTTTTTTTGGGGCTTACACAATCTAGTGCTGCGGGCAGTAGCATCCCCAAAAATGTCTCTCAGAGATGTTATGTCTCTCCTGGGTTCCCTTATGTCCACTATTCCAAAAGTCTTCTGGGCCAGGGGCATACCAGAGCTCTCCAGTGGGACATTTTGAGAGATCAAGCGGTTCTAGGAGACTAGCTAGATAAAATAACGTTGCAACCAGATTCCATCGGGTCCCTACAGTGGTGGTTGAACCAAAAGAACCTGACAAGAAGTGTACCTTCGTCAGTTCAGGTATACAGACTGGTTACCACCGATGCAAGTATCACAGGTTGGGGGGTCCACCTACAGAACCATCCAGTTCAGGGGGCTTGGCTTGGTGGACACAAGAGGCAGTCTCTTCCTCGAATGTCAGGGAGCTCTTGGCCGGGGAGTATGCTATAATGAATCTCCTGCCCTTACTATCAGGTCATCATACGAAAGTATTATCAGACAATCAGGTGCCTATAGCATATTTGAATCATTGGGCGCACAAGGTCCAGGTTACTCATGACAATAGCAGACAGAATCCTGCAGTTGGCAGAGACACATTTAGAATCCCTATCAGCAGTACACAAAAGGGAAAAGACAATTGCATGGCAGATTTCCTGAGCCGCATTCGGCTAAGACAGGAGGAATGGGCCCTAAAGCAGTCAATTTTCGAGCATATAGGAGTACCCCACTTCTCTGTTATAGACCTGTTCGCCACCAAACAGAACAGGAAGGTCCGTCAATTTTGCTCCCTAAACCCCAAGGAGCAACCTTACAGTGTAGATGCCCTGTTAACGAAGTGGGACTTCAATCTAGCCTATGCCTTTCTTCCATAAGCACGAATTCCGACAGTCTTGAAGAAGATCAGGGACAACAGAGCGAGGGTGATTCTGATAGCTCCCTTCTGGCCAAAGAGGCCAATACCATCAATTATGGAGTTTCTGCAAAGAGGTTTAAAGCAGGGCTTGTTGGTCAGTACGCTTAAGGTTTAGATTTCGGCGTTGTCGGCCCTGTATAATTACGATCTGGCAGGGGACCGCTGGGTTGCCAGATTTATAAGCGCAAGTTCTAGGCTAAAGCCTAAGCGTATGGTTGCCCTCCCCCCATGGGATCTTAACGTTGTCTTATCAGCCCTGACAGGTCCTCTGTTCAAGTCTTTAGATACGATTTTGGTTAAGTGCCTATCTCTAAAGACTGTCCTCCTGACAGCCCTAAGATCGGCACGCAGGGTTGGTGACATTCAGGCCCTGTGAATTGACCCTCCCTTTACTCAGTTTTTTGAAGACGGTAGTATTAAGACCTGACTCGGCGTATCTCCCTAAAGTAATCTTTAAATTTCATACAAACCAGAAGATTGTGCTTCCATCATTCTGATAGGCCAAAAGATCATGAGGAGGAGAAGTGGCATTGTCTAGATGTTCGACCGACAGTGATTGATGCAGTAAATACCCTTCCTCCAAGTACTAGTGACTGATAAGTCATTACTTGTCTACTTTCAGGGTAGTCAAAAGGAGTTAAGGCCTCAAAATCCACTCTAGCGAAGTGGATCAGGGAAACCATAACTTTGGCTTATTCAGCTACTGGTAAGAAGGTACCGGCAGGTCTGAAGGCTCACTCCATGAGGGGGCTGGCATCCTCATGAGCAGAAAGAGCTAAAGTCTCCATTGAGCAGATCTGCAAGGCTGCTACGTGGTCGTCGCCCTTGACCTTCTACAGACGACAATATAGGTTAGATCTATCCTTTTCGGAGCTCACCTTTGTGAGAAGGGTTCTGCAGGCTGCAGTCCCTCCCTAGAGTTTTCTTTTTCACTGTAATTCTCTCGTGGTGCCGTCATAGGGTGAAGGAAAAATACGTAATTACTTAGCAGGAATCTTTTTTTCGGAACCCCTGACTGTACCCTTATATTTCCTCCCTGCACTGGGTTGTTTTCTTTTTTTATTCAGTTTTCACCCTTGTTTTTTTTTTTTCACAAAGAAGTGTTATGGTACTGCCATATGTTGTAGTAACCTTTTCTATTGAGGGTCCTTTCATGCTCTGTAACCAACTGATGCGGGGAGAGATACCGCCCAATTTTTATCCTTGTGGTGCTGTCATGTGTTCCAAAAAAAACACATTACAAGTAATTACAAATATTTTACATGATTAGTGCAATTGCAAACGAGACCAAATTATGAAAAAATGTATAGGCTGATTTGAGAACGTCGTAATAATGTAGAGTTCTAACATCCATCCAATTCCACACCTCATAATACACATTGAGAAAGAAGCAAAAAGTTACAATATGAAAAACATCACACTTTGTTTAAGCTCTTACTGTAGGGCAATTCCTTAACGTGCCATAAACTCAGAGGAATACCAGTTTACGGGAAATCATGTAGGTATTACAGTGTTTTATAATCATAAAAACATAAGCCAGGTAACAAGAGCACAGTATCATCCATATAAAAACCATGTTTTCTAATTTGTTTATATTTTCTGATTTTTTTTTTTCTGATTTTCAATGCTGCTACCAGATATATTTTAGCTATAAGATGACTGCATCCCCTGACTCCAATGTACAGAGTACAAACTGAAGAATGATCTGTACAAATCTGGAAGTTTATTGTGACTGCTTAGTTGGCCAGTGTGAAATATTTATGTAGAAAATTACCAATATCTCATTAAATTAAAGGGAACCTGTCATGTTATTTTTTTTTATATTACACTGCCCCAAATGTGTTTTACATGATGTGAATCACTAACATGGTAAAAAAATAGAAATAAAAAATTTACATGTATTTATCTTAATAATAGAGTTTATATGCTTAGGTAAATGCAGTTAATACCTTAGGATTCAGTCATAGGGGAGGCAATTTTGCTGGGATCATTTACTTGTCAGTCAAGTTCAGTCATGATTATTTTTTGAACTTGGTAACGCCCCCCGCATTGTAATTCATTATATCACAGGTCCTTCACAAAACACTTCTCTGCTGATCGCCCGTTACAGTCACATGATTGTGACATCACACAGGTCCTGCACACCATTTCTCCTCTGCTGATCTCCAGAGCTCAGCATTGTTAAAAGTGGTGTGAAGGACCTTTAATGCGGACTCTGATCTGATCATCTGACATATACAGCTCATAGGCGCTGGTGGATCTCTGAGCCACCCGCACCTGTTAACCTCTTAGTGCAGGAATCGTGCTGTTCCCCGCCGCCATCGGCAGCCCCGTGATCCGATAACTGGGTGCCAATGCGTTGTCATCACAGCTGGGGGGGTCAGCTGATGACCCCTGTCATGGTCTTGACTCATTTCCTGTGAATGCTGGCAGAGCATCGGCATTCAAAAGGAGAACAGCATTCCTGCATTATAACCCTTTATAGCCAATCTACCTAAATTTTAAACAGTTGCCTATTATTTCCCACATTATTTATCTATATATTATATATATATATATAATTGCCTTATTCTGTCTGTCTGTCTGTCACCGTAAGGACACAATTTTGGAGCAAGACAGACAGACAGACAGACAGCGGATTGGCCGCTGGGCTCGCCATGGCCCCGCCCCCCCGCACGGATTGGCCGCTCGCCTCGCCTCCCCCCCCCCCACGGATTGGCCGCTCGCCTCCGCCCCCCCCGCACGGATTGGCCATGTCCTTAGGGTGACAAACAGCGGATTGGCCGCTGGGCTTGCCATGGCCCCGCCCCCCCGCACGGATTGGCCGCTCGCCTCGGTTCCTCTCCCCGCACGGATTGGCCGCTCGCCTCGGCTCCGCCCCCGCACGGATTGGCCGCTCGCCCAGGCTCCGCCCCCCCACGGAATGGCCTCTCGCCCCGAGGTGAGCGCATCAAGGTCCTGCAGCGGCGGAACACACGCACACACACACACACACACACACACACACACACATATCAGATCACACTGACTCTCACACACACCTCACACACACATCAGATCGCATCCACATACTCACAACATCCTGTGATATCGCTTGCTTCTCGGCGGCGATACTGTGCAGTGACCTTCCAGGACCTGCCGGAGGATCACATGGCCGGAAGCATGTGGTATCTCCGGATGTTGTGATTGTGTGAGCGCGTATGTGCGATATCGTCAGTGTGTGTGTGCGTGTATGCGATTGGATGTGTGTGAGTGTGTTCTGATGTGTGAGTGTAAGGGATCGGATCTGTGAGTGTCGGCAGAAGAGCACGGCGTGCAGCACAGCTGCTGGGACCGCCCACCGGTGGGCACAGGGAGAAGTGGGGTGTGTGTGTGAGTGTATGCGATCATATGTGCGCGTGTATACTGTCTGATGTGTGACTGTGGAGCACGATGGGGGGTGCACAGCATGGGGGATGGAGCACGATGGGGAGTGCGCAGCATGGGGGATGGAGCACGATGGGGAGTGCGCAGCATGGGGGATGGAGCACGATGGGGAGTGCGCAGCATGGGGGATGGAGCACGATGGGGAGTGCGCAACATGGGGGATGGAGCACGATGGGGATTGCACACCTCCCCCCAAAACACACACACACACACACACACACTGCACAACACACACACACACACTGGGAACCACAAACACTGCCCTACACAGACGCCCACACACACACAACGCCGCACACACAAATATACGCACATACCGCACAACACACACACACCGCACAAAACATACCTCCCCCCAAAACACACAAACACACACACACCCCACACCCACACAAACCGTGCAACACACACACACAATGCTACAGACACACAGCGCTCCACAAACAACCCAACACACAAACACCGCTCTCACCCCCCGCCACACCCAGAACATGTACAGCGCCCTACACAAACACTTGGTAACTACACACAACAACATATATATATATATATATATATATATATATATATATATATATATATATATATATATATATATATATATATATATATATATATAAAAAACAAAAATCATACATTAACTACACAATACGTAAATTCTAGAATACCCGATGCGTAGAATCGGGCCACCTTCTAGTATATTATAGTGCTGCACATTTTTTGTGCTTCATTCTGGCTTTCAATAAAACCAATAGCGATTTATTACATCTCACATATGGTGACTCTGTATGTATCCTCATTACCACCTGCTGTGTCCTTTGCATTTTCACTTTTTGTAATCTTGTATTTTAATATTACTTCAATAAAGATGTATATATTTTATCTTTTTAGAGATTATATTACAATAAATACGTGTGTGTGTGCGTGTGTGTGTGCGTGCGAGAATAGGTGATTGGTGATTAAAAACACATAAGGAAACAATGTGCTTGGGTGCAATAATATTTGTGTTCTAGCTGATCTCACTATAAATAAATAAGAAAGCACCACGTGGTGCACAACATCGCGCGGACCCGTCACTCTACTTACCTGCCTAGCGACGTCGCTGTGACCGGCGATCCGCCTCCTTTCTAAGGGGGCGGTTCGTTCAGCATCACAGCGACGTCACAGCAGCGTTACCGAACTGCCACCCAATAGAAGCGGAGGGGCGGAGATGAGCGGGACGTAACATCCCGCCCACCTCTTTCCTTCCTCATTGCGGGCGGCCGCAGGTAAGGTGAGGTTCCTCGTTCAGGCTGTGTCACACAGTGATGTGTACTGCCGCAGGAGCGACGAACTACTTTGTACACCGAGCAGCAGCGATATTCGAGAATAGGGGGGCATGTCACCGATGAGCGATTTTGACCGTTTTTGCGACGATTCAAAATCGCTCATAGGTGTCACACGCAAGACATCGCTAAAGCGACCGGATGTGTGTCACAAATTCCGTGACCCCAACGAGATCGCTTGAGCGATGTCGCAGCGTGTAAAGCGGCCTTTACAATTGGTTTATATAGGCTGTCCTTCGTGCAATTGCAAACAATAAATTATATTAAGGGATAAATAAAATGTTGAACAGAACAATGTAATTATTTGCTTTATTACTATGATTTTTTTTTTTTAAAGAAAGGGTGTACCTCATACAAAACTCTTAATACAAGCATGTAAAGAAACACAGAATGAATCCATACCAGGAGAGCCTTTTTCCTTATGACCGGAAACAAATGTTTTTGAGAGAGCATTTGGAGATTTGCGGTTTTTGCAGTCTTCATTACACAATTCCCTGGTAAGATTTTCTGAATTTGTCAGTTTTAGGAAATCCTCATAATCTCTTCTGAGGCGTGCCCTGCCAAAAGACAAAAAGGACAGTGAAGAATTATAATGAACTCTTTAAACACCACTCCAGAGATTTTTTATTGCACGCTAGAGTGGTGCTTTAAATGTAAGTCCCCTGCCCCCTGTATTATACTCACCTTCTTGCAGCTTCATCTTTTATCGCCGCCACTATGATCAGAATCTGGCGGTTTGTGACCTCCCGATGCGCTCCAGTGTTTCATGGCATGTGCCAAAATCACAACTCAATGCATCTCTATGAGGGCCTCGCTCTGGCTCTCATAGAGTTGCACTGGGAGCTTGTGACCTAACTTCTGACTTCCGGCCAGTCAGATGTTACTGTCATGAGATGGCAGAGCGGGAGTAGAGCGGCATAGATATAAGTTGAAGCTGATGGAAGGTGAGTATATGACAGGGGACTTCGATTTAAAGTTCAACACCAGCGCTAAAAAAAAAAAAATAAAAAAAAAAAAAAATACTGGAGTGGTGCTTTAATTAATTACATATACGTACAATGAGGTGTTATGGTGCACAATCCAAAAATATACATAATACAATAATTCTAATTAATAAAGCACTTTAAACGTGTTTTCTGAGGTGAACAAAAAAAAAAGTCTGCAGTGTCAGTGACTGCAGAATCACGACAGTGTGCAATGCAAACAATGATGTTTTTTTAATGCATTTGTAGTACTAGTGGCAAGTCAGGTGTTTATGTGATTTACCATATTTGTGGTTACCTGCCACCTAGATTATCATCTGCTTACCTCAATAAAAACATTGGGAAAAGTGACAGAATCCGTCAGCATGTGACTGCACGTATGCAATACATGCTTACATGGCCACCCACTTGTGCTACGAAACAGGGAAACTGTGACAGTGTGCGCATTGCACAGTCACGACTTGTCAGGCTGCGGTCATATAAAGTCTGCAGGCTTTGCTTTTGAGCCTGGAAAACCCCTTTTCAGGTTTAATATACACACATAGGATTCGATTCAGGTATTACCAAGCTATCCTTGTAATAGAGTTCCAAAATAACTCAATTAGTACCAGC
Source organism: Anomaloglossus baeobatrachus (assembly GCF_048569485.1). NCBI lineage: Eukaryota > Metazoa > Chordata > Amphibia > Anura > Aromobatidae > Anomaloglossus > Anomaloglossus baeobatrachus. The sequence goes on along the minus strand of NC_134353.1, from coordinate 572,428,565 downwards.
ATAGAAAGATAGGATAAATTGTGAAAATGAAATAAAAAGCAAAAGTTCTATGTTAATTTACAATAGAAAATCTACCATATTACAAAAGTGAGTACACCCATCCCATTTTTGTCAATATTTTATTGTATCTTTTCATGGGACAGCACTATTTGGCAGTGCAGGACACAAGAACTACACCATATACTTTCCCAGAACTACTTAATTCATGGGGTTAAGAAGGAACACCATAATGTGCTCCCTATTGTAACTGGAGTGCAAGAAGTCTTTGGTGCATCACATTGGAAAGCTCTATGCTTTTAAAAGTGAGTACATCCCTGACACTTCTGTAAATTATTTTGATTACTTTCCATGGAACAATACTGAAGGATATGACACTTTGATACAATGTAAAGTAGCTAATGTACAGCTTGTACAACAGTGTAAATTTGATGTGCCCGCTAACTCACACAGCCATTAATGTCTAAACCGCTGGTGACAAAAGTGAGTACACCCCTAAGTGAAAATGGCCAAATTATGCTCAATTAGCCATTTTCCCTCCCCAGTGTCATGTGACTTGTGTTACAAAGTCTCTGGTGTGAATGCAGAACAAGTGTGTTATATTTGGTGTTACTAGTCACACACTATTTATACTGATCTGAAAGAATTGTTGCTCTACATAAAAATGGCCAAGGCTATAATAAGATTGCCAACACCCTGAAACTGAGGTGCAGCACGGTGTCCAAGAATACGGCGGTGTAACAAGACAGGTTCCACTCAGAACAGGACTCGCCATGGTCAACCATAGAAGTTGAGTGCATATTCTCAGTATCATATACAGGAGGTTATCTTTTCAAAATAGACGTATGAGTGCTGCCAGCAGAGGTGAAAGGGGTGGGGGATGTCAGCCTGTCAGTGCTCAGACCATATGCCGCACACTGCATCAACTGATCTGCATGTCTGTTGTCACAGAAAGAAGCCTCTTCTAAAGATGATGCACAAGAAAGCCCGCCAGCAGTTTGCTGAAGACAAACAGACTAAGTACATGGATTACTGGAACCATATCCTGTGGTCTGATGAGAACAAGATAAACATTTTTGGTTCAGATGGTGTCAAGCTTGTGTGAGTTCAACCAGGTGAGGAGTACAAAGACAAGTGTGTCATGCCTACAGTCAAGCATTGTAGTGGGAGTGTCATGACTTGGGGCTGCACGGGTGCTACAGACTGTGGGGAGCTACAGTTCATTGAGGGAACCGCTGAAGCAGAGCATGATCCCCTCTCTTCACATTCTAACATGATAATGATGCCAAACACACCTAGAAAACGACCACTGCCTAGCTAATAAACAGAGTGTAAAGGTGCTGGACTGACCAAGCATGTCTCCAGACCTAAACTCTATTGAGCGTCTGTGGGGCATCCTCAAACAGAAGGTGAAGGAGTGCAAGGTCTAACATCCACCAGCTCTGTGATGCTGTCATGGAGGATTTCAGTTGCTCCTGTGCAGCTCTAGTGAACTCCATGTTTAAGAGTTAAGGCTGTGCTTGAAAATAATGGGTACAATTTTGTTGCCAGCGGTTTAGACATTAATGGCTGCGTATTGAGTTAGAGGGCACACCAAATTTACCATTATACAAGCTGGCTTCCTTATATTGAATCAAAGTGTCATATCCTTCAGTATTGTCCCATGAAAATATATCAAAATAATTTACAGAAGTGTGAGGGATGTACTCACTTTTGTGATATACTGTATAAAAGCATATAGCTTCCCAATGTGATGCACCAATGACTTTTTGCACGTCAATACCACAGGAAGTATTTTTCGTTTGTGAACCCGGCCCCACCACACCTATTGCCAGTCCACATTATACGCATATATAGCCTGGGTCTCAGCTTCCCATACACGGTAAGTTTTTTAACTGCATGAGAAGACACACACAAGCTAGGGACCCCAACGTAGAGAAATACTTTGGCGTAGTGTTGGGGCTCTATTGCATTGATCAATTCAGTAGCTAAATTTCTCTCTATTCATATGTTCATGGCAGTAATGCAGGTTCCATTTTTCACATTTCATTCTCACATATAGCTATTGGATTTTTCATGTCAGTATTCACACAGCAGTTTCTGCTATTACATGTATTCCCCTTACATAGTCACTGGTGTGCATACCTTATCTCCATATAGTGATGTTTTTTTGCACCCAGTTCAGACTTAGAATGGTGTTCCAAACGTTGTTCCTTATTTATTTAATACCACAGGAAGCACTTTATGGTGTTCCTCCTTAACCTCATGTATTAAGTAGTTCTGGAAAAAGTACCGTATTTTTCGGACTATAAGACGCACCTGACCATAAGACGCACCCTGGTTTTAGAGGAGGAAAATAGGAAAATAAAATTTTAACCAAAAAATATGGTCAAGACACACTGTTATGGGGCGAGGATCTGCTGCTGAAACTGTTATGGGGGTAATGTCCCCAAATTCTCTACTAAGGTACCCCATTCTGATAAGGATCCTCCTTGCCTTGTATATGATCCTGCTCATATACCCCCCATCCTGCTAATAATATACCCCCCATCCATCCTGCTCATGATATACCCCCATCCATCCTGCTCATGATATACCCCCATCCATCCTGCTCATGATATGCTCCCATCCATCCTGCTCATGAAATGCCCCCATCCATCCTGCTCATGAAATGCCCCCATCCATCCTGCTCATGATATGCCCCCATCCATCCTGCTCATGATATGCCCCCATCCATCCTGCTCATGAAATGCCCCCATCCATCCTGCTCATGAAATGCCCCCATCCATCCTGCTCATGATATGCCCCCATCCATCCTGCTCATGATATGCCCCCATCCATCCTGCTCATGATATGCCCCCATCCATCCTGCTCATGATATGCCCCCATCCATCATGCTCAAGATATGCCCCCATCCATCATGCTCAAGATATGCCCCCATCCATCCTGCTCATGAAATGCCCCCATCCATCCTGCTCATGAAATGCCCCCATCCATCCTGCTCATGATATGCCCCCATCCATCCTGCTCATGAAATGCCCCCATCCATCCTGCTCATGAAATGCCCCCATCCATCCTGCTCATGAAATGCCCCCATCCATCCTGCTCATGAAATGCCCCCATCCATCCTGCTCATGAAATGCCCCCATCCATCCTGCTCATGAAATGCCCCCATCCATCCTGCTCATGAAATGCCCCCATCCATCCTGCTCATGAAATGCCCCCATCCATCCTGCTCATGAAATGCCCCCATCCTGGTATATGGCGTGTATCCTGTGGCACAGGAAAAAAAAATAAACGTTTATACTTACCCTTCCTCACTCCCTGAAGCACCGATCTCTGTCTCAGCTGCAGCGCCGCTGTGTGGAGCAGTCACCGGTGTCTGCAGCATCGCGTCTTCCTGTCTGTGCCGGCGGTAAGCTGATCGATTCTGGTAGATACTAGCGGCGCGCACAGCGATGACGTCATCGCGGTGTGCGCCGCTAGTGTCCAGATCAGCTGACCGCCGGCACAGACAGGAAGACGCGATGCTGCAGGAGGGCGGCTCCACACACGGTGACGGGTGAGTACACTGATTCACTGCACCCCGCGCTGATAATGATGCACGGGGGGCAGTGAATACAGCCGCACATGATCACTCCAGGCTGTAGTTGCCAGGGGTGATCACGGCCGGCTGCTAATTATGCACGCACCCCCCCGCCCATCACCCCGCCCACCTGTCAGCGCCGGTTTCGCTGAGAGATGATGGGCGGGAGGATGGGCGTGCATATGTAATGTGTGTAATGAGCGGGCCCACGTGGTCACGGCAGGCTGTTACAGCCTGCTCGTGCCGCCGATGACCCACTGCACCCTCATTCCCCGCAGCCTTATAGTCAGACCATAAGACGCACCCCCCACTTTCCCCCAACATTTGGGGGGAAAAAAAGTGCGTCTTATGGTCCGAAAAATACGGTATATGATGCAGTTCTTGTGACCCGCACTGCCAAATACCCATTTCTAAATAGACATAATTAAATACTATACATTAGACCTGGATGCTCTGCTTGATGGACCAAGTGACATGATGTATTAAATTATTTATTTTTAGGAAATAAGACATTTTTGCATTTAAAAAAACAAACAAAAAAACCCAAAAACCCCACAAAAAAACAAACACTTGATATAAAATGCAATAAGTGTGGCATTATTACCGGTTTTTGTAAAAAGCTTTTTGTAGCTTTGCTTCCCATGGCAGCAGCTCGTTTAACAGACGCGTCAAGGTGCTGTGTAGCTCTTTCACACCTTGTCTCCTGAAGTGCCACTTTCCCTAAAACATTAATATATTAGACACTTGTTCTAAAAGTCGATTCATCTAGTTTTCAAGCTCTCATGAGTACACATGTAGTTAACCATCTCATGTATCACAGTGGATATCTATCTATAGCTGATAACATATAGTGGATGGGCTAGAACTGAAGGCTCCCATGTTATAATAGTAATACACAATCTTACCGATTTCTTTTTGTGGTTTTCCATACACTTCAGTTCTCCCTCTATTTTCGTAATCAGTTCCCTGAGCTCATAAAGATTTGTGCAGACAAGCTGAAAATAAAAATGAAAATATGCTTCACGTATTTACTAGGGGTACATCATTTCATTAACAGTACAAAAAACATTCTTCACGTAATTGACTTTGGCTTCCATTATACTGCACTTTCCCAGAGTGTCTTGTCTGAATACATTCTCACTACCGTGCTGCAGAATATGTCAGCACCATAAAACCAGAGAGAATAGAAATACATTAATAATAATTAATAGCAAGCTTGGCTTGCCAATTAAGAGATTGCAGTTAGGTCCAGAAATATTTAGACAGTGACTGAATATTTTTGATTTGGACTTTGCTTACTAGTATTTTTTATTTACAATGAAACAGAGATGTAAACTTTCAGGTTTAATTAATTGGGTTAAACAAAAATATCCTGTGAAACATTTAGGATTTGCAACCATTTTTCTACAAAGCCTCCTCATTTCAGGGCCTCAAACGTAATAGGCCAAATTTACTTTACCATAACTAAAATGTTCACTTTTAATACTTTGTAGAGAATCCTTTGCAGACAATGACTGCCTGAAGTCTGGAAGCCATGGACATCACTAAGCATTGGGTTTCCTCCTTTGTGATGGTTTGCCAGGCCTTTACTGCAGTTGATTTCTGTTGTTGCGTTTTTGTAGATCTTTCTGCCTTACATTTTTTCCTAAGCATGTGAAATCTGGTGATTGACTCTGCCATTGCAGAATATTCCACATCTTTGACGTAAAAAACTTGTGGATTGCTTTCGCAGTATGTTTTGGATCATTGTCCATCTGTACTGTGAAGTGCCATCCAATCAACCTTGCTGCATTTGGTGGAATCAGAGCAGAAAGATAAATGCTGTACACTTCATTAATCAACACTAGTGATCCAATGCCACAGGAAGCCATGCATGCCCGGCCATCACACTGCCTCCACCATGTTTTACAGAGGATGTGGTGTGCTTTTGATCATGAGCCGTTCCCAGCCTTCTCGATACTTTCTTCTTCCCGTCATTCTGGTATAGGTTGATTTTAGTTTCATCCGTCCAAAGAATGCTTTTCCATAACTGGGCTGGCTTTGTTAGATTTTTTTTTGCAAAGTCTAATCTATGCCTATTTTTAAGGCTGATTAATGGTTTGCACATTGTGGTGAACCATCTGCGAGGGTCACTAGAAAGGCACGGGACAAAGTCTGCCATGTATGCCATATTTCACTGTCCCCACCAGGAGGACGACTCTCCATCTCCTCATTTTCAGACTATCCACGCTGAACAGGCGGCATGGATTGTGCGTATTACCCTATATAGTGCAGGTAACTATCTCCTGTTCCTCCTCATTATCACCCAATTCATGCTAAGAAGATGGGATGTAACTGGGTACTTTCACACTGTGAACTTTCTTTCTCCTTCTCACCTGGTCAGCATGCAAAGCTTTCTCTTTATGTGTGAGCACAGAGTGTCTCAGGAGACACAGAAGCAGGATGGTTATGCAGATTATGGAGTCATCGCCGCTCACCATTTTGGTAGAGTCCTCAAGTTTTGGAGAACCGCACAGATGTCTGACATCTATGGCCACTCGTCAGTTCGTATGTGTGGAGTCTGACCGGAACAATAGGCATGTTGTAGTTAGTATTCAACTACTGCCCTCTGCTGCTAACAAAGTCTTGCAAACATATGTAATGTTGAGTTCCAGAGAGTGGGCATGTCACAAACCAGTCAGTGAGTGGGCATTTACAAGCGCTGCTGCACTACTGCCAGACCATAACGCAGGCAAATCTGCATAAGTTTTCAGAAAGAGCTGAAGCACTAAATTGAGTGGGCCAGGCATGGTATGTGTGGCATCTCGCCAAGCTTCAGAGCCGGCACCAGGTTACGGCCATTATCACACATGACTATGCCTGGTTGGAGGTTCAGTGGCAAGAGTCACAGATCTGTCTGATCTGTTACACCTCTCAACAACTCTGCGGCTGTGTGTCACCTAAAGAAATTCGTTTCAGCAGAGCATGTTGCCGCTTCACTGAGGAAGTGCTACAGTCCTTTCAGATTGTGATTGATTTGGGCGACAATTTAGAGATGTAGGATGAGGAGGTGCAAGAATTACTGTGTGAAATTCCTGATGGAACTAGGGTCCACAATTCAAGGCGTTGGAAGCACATGTGCCATCCCAGGGGCCGATTCGATCTCGGCCTCCACCAGATTCATCCTGTGTGCCGTCAACATAATGTAGTGTTCCTGGGCACAAGCACTTGTCTACGTGTCAGCGGTTAAAAGGACCTTCCCAGTAACTGGGTTGGTCAGGGCAAGGGTGATGTTATAGGAAATGTGGCCATTTAGTGTTTGAACCTGTGGGTGGGTGGCTGCGTATTTCCACTTGCGTTCTAAGGCCTGGGGGAGAGACAGTTAAATGCTGTACTGGGACAAGAAAGAGAATGTGGTTGCTGATGGTGGCTGAGAATGTGCACCAACAAGTGCAGGGTGGGAGGCATCTGCACCTGCATCCTGGCCAGGGAATTGAACAACATGTAGCGCATGGGAAGAGGCATTGGTGTCACCCACAGACAAGGATTGTGGTCCCAGGCATTCGGCCCACCTAGTCATGTGCTTGGAAGACATGTGACTGAGCATGCTGGTTGAAGTCAGGCCGGTAGTTGTCTGGCCCCTGCAGAGCTTGGTACGATACAGGTTGCAAATGACCGTTTTTTGTCTTCTGCACTTCCCAAAAACAAAGCAGGGGAACACCGAACCTTTGGCCTGAGTTCTGGCCATGTGGGTGCTCTGAGGAACAGTTGCCAGCTTTCTCCCTCTGGCCACCCCACTTTTTCCTGCCTGTCGCAGTGCTGTGGATCCCTTCTTCCTTTGCGTGACTGTGCTTGCTCTGCATGCCACTTGTCGCCTGGGACTTGCCATAATGGGAGGAAAGAGGATCAGAGTGAAGATTATGTGGTCCAGACTCTTGACTAGTCAGACTGGACTCTGTGGAAGACAAGGTGGTGCTGATATAAAGACTGGAAGCATTATCTGTCATTCAGCTCATAACCTGCTTGCACTGTTCTGGCTTCAACAGTGGTGTCCTGCGCCCCCCTGCAAGGCAAAGGGGGACATTAATCTAGGCCTAGGTGATAAGCGTGTTTGATGTGCTCCTGTAGCAGGTCCAGTTTTCCTTGGCCCACAGTCTCTGCATGCACTACTACCGTGTTTTTCCAAAAATAAGACACTGTCTTATATTTTTTTTGCCCCCCAAAAAAGCGCTAGGGCTTATTTTTGGAGGAGGTCTTATTCTTGGAGAAACACAGTTGGGGGTAAGTTTACCCCCCAAAAAAGCAGACCCCCCACTTCCCAGGAGACTCATACTCAGCAGACCAGGACGTCTGCGTGGTTCCCAGGTCCTCCTGTGATCTCCGGTCGGTGCTGCACGCCGTCCTACCCTGCTGCTAGCTGACACGCTGACACACAGAAGATCTCAGACACACACAGCAGATCACACACAGACACACAGCAGATCACAGATATACACAGCAGATCACACACAGCAGATCGCAGGCACACGCAGCCGATCACAGATACACACAGCTGATCACAGATACACACAGCCGATCACAGGCACACACAGCAGATCACACACAGCAGATCTCAGGCATGCACAGCCACCACAGATACACACATCCAATCACAGATACACACAGCCGATCGCAGATATACACAGCAGATCACACACAGCAGATCTCAGGCATGCACAGCCATCACAGATACACACAGCCGATCACAGATACACACAGCCGATCACACACAGCCATCACAGATAGACACATCCGAATGCAGACACACACAGCCGTTCGCAGAAAAACACAGCCAATCGCAGACACACACACACAGCCGATTGCAGACACACACACACACACACACACACACATCACATCACATCCAGCACTTACGGCAGCAGAAAATGAGAGCAATTCACGTGTCCGGCCGCAGGTCCTGTTCGTCGCGCTGCACCGCACTGCCTCTCAGGATTCTCCCGGCGAGAAGAGATCGGTGTCACTGGATGAGGTGAGTGTGTATGCGATCCGATGTGTGTGCGATCCGATGTTTGTGTGTGTGTGTGTGTGATTTGTTGTTTGCGTGTGAGCCGATGTTTGTGTGTGCGATCTGATTATGTGTGCGATCTGACTGTGTGTGCGATCTGGTGTGTGTGTGAGATCTGATTGTGTGTGTGTAAGTGTGTGTGTGTGTGTGTGTGTGTGTGTGCGTGTGAGAGCTGGTGTGCGGGTGTGTGATCACTGCAGGACCTGCCGATCAGTGTCGGGTGAGTGTAATTGCCGGGTGCCGCGGTGTATAATGAAGTGTCCTGCAGTATCTGTATCTTTTTTAGCTGCACGGACACTTCATTATTGATCCGCGACTAGGGCTTATTTTCGGGGGAGGGCTTATATTTAAGCCTTTCTCCGAAAATGCTGAAAATCCTTGCTAGGGCTTATTTTTGGGGGAGGTCTTATTTTTGGAAAAACACGGTATCAGCGGGATGTTCACTTCCACGTCCATTAGTGCATGCCTTGTGCATTTTAAATTATATACACAGATAAAAGCAATGTTATTATAGACTAGAATGTGTTTATGTGATGCCCTGGACTAGCCAGGTAGTCACAGTTAGGCCCCCGCACAACAACCTTCCCCTAAAAAGGGTACCATCAGTCAACCTAAAACCCTGAGTCACCCCTCTCAGGTTCTGACGGACACACCAGGTCGGCGGAACCAGGCGGTTGGCCACGCCCACTGAGGAGTTTGGATGGCCTGAGGCGGGAAAGCACAACAGAGGAGAAAGGAGAGTGAAAGGGAGAGGAAGGAGAGGAGTAGGGAGAGTGACAGAGGAGAAGAGTGACAGGGTGTCGTAGTCCAGAAACCCTGTTGCCAGGAGGCAGACGGTGGTGGCTGCCTGCAGGAGCTGGGATTACAGCCGGTGGAACCGTAGGGACCGGGGACGGGCGGTGGCCCGCCGGTACCGAACCGGGGAACCGATTGGAAACCAGAGCACCAGGAGGGGTACTCAGACCCAGTACGAGGCCCAGAAGCCACTGGACCGAGTCGAATCAACTTTTTGAGGACTGGACTTGAAGTCCCTTCCCATCAAAGGCCTGACTGAAGACAACAGCCCACCCAACAAGGATAGAAAGCCACCACCAAGGCATAGAGATTCAAAGGGCCAGCGTCTGCAGGCAAACGGGTTCCTCAGCACACATTCAGCTGGGCAGCGGACTACCATCGCTGAAGCGTAGGCAGTTGAACACATACACAAAAGGTGCAGGAGAAAGGAGGCAACCATCAGCCGGAGAAAAGGGGAGAAACGCAGCCGGCTGCGGGCACCGTCCACCATCTTGTTTGGTTTACCAGAGACTCCAGCGTATTTGTAATAGTGAGTACACCAGTGCCCTCGGGCCGAGCACCGCATCGACACTGCTCTACACCAGCAATTTACAGCGACCCTCGGGCCCCGGGACCATTACCCCTACCCACGGAGGGGTTAACACCAAGCTGCGTAACACCGTCCACGGGAGCCTAGTCAACGGCAGCGGTGGTTTCCATCCATTCACCACAGCCCCGTGGGTGGCGTCACGAATTCTCAATCCCCAAAACCACCACCCCACCTGCGCGCGTAGCGCCAAAGCAACGACTCCCCAACATCCTAACCCCCCCTTACAGAGAGGCAGCGGGACCCTCGGGTCCGTGGGAAGCTCGAGCCACCCACCGACTAGCACGGATCCGAGCGGCTCGGCAGCCGGCCGAGCCCCGGGGCGGTACATTTGCATTAGCCCTAAAGAGGACTGTTGGTTATACATGGTAGCAGCAACATACAGAAAGGCAATGAACCCTGCTTAAGTGCCTCTAATACACTATGCCTTCTCCAGAAAATAACCCTACACTAACTGCAGACTCAGAGCGGTATTATTAGACTAGAATGTCATTGCCCAGTTTTATCTCATTAGAAGGAGCAGCACCTGTGCAGTGAGCTCCTGATTATGCTGCAATATCATTGTACCAGCTCCCGCAATGTCATAAGTAGCTGCCCATTCTGATAAAGTGAACCTAGGACATGACAGCACCAACACAGAGTAGACAGATCTCTGAGGGAAGAGTGACCTGTCAATCAATGACCAAGGTTTTGGCACGCCAAGTACAGCAGATTTGTAGAGTGAAGTGTCCACCCCGATGCAATAGATTTCTCACTAATGCCCCAATGAAAAACAACTAGAGGGGTGTGAATGAGATATATATATATACACATATCAAATGAGAATATAATAGTGCAATGAATAGAGGTACTGGCCTACTGGTGGCTGTTACATAATGAACCAATTGTACTTGAAAAGAGTTCAGGCCTTTGCAAAATGAAAAAGGTCAATTACCTGGAATTCAGGAGATGATGGTGAAGCCGCAGACACTTTCCTCTTCTTAATCACTATTTTCTTTCCTTCCAAAAATCAAGAATAACTTTGTAAGAAACCGTAGTAAGATATGATAAATATGTCCAGATCAATAGAAAACATGGTACCCAGATATCGTAACTAATACCAACTCTTCACATTGCTTATTGTACTGTGAAGATATAATTTTTAAGCAGATATTGAAATTAGTTTAAATAACCAGTAAATCCTTTAGTTATGTTAATAAAAGAAAAAAGTGCGATTACAAATGCGTAATTTACATTATTAGCTTGTCTAAAGAGAACTAACCATCAGGATTTTCATATATAAAGTAAAGCCAGTGCTATTCTGGCACTAGGATGCTGAATGTAAGCATAGCTTTTGTTCTGAGATTGGAGGTTTTATTTCTGAAATATAAGCAAGTAAAGCTCTAGCAATGTACTGTTATTTGATTGATAGCTGCTTCAGAATATATAATATGTGGGTCGGGTTTTGCTATCTATTCCTGCCCGTCTGTCTCCCTGGCCTTGGTAGATGTTACTCTCGAACACTCCCCTATCACATGACAGAAATTACTCATATCTGGAAGGAGCCCATACAGTCTAGAATCTACCCAGGCAACAGACAGGGGTGGGAATATATATTAAAACACCACTCACCTATTAAATATTCTGTAGCACCTGTCAATCAAATAGCAGTACATTTCGGTAACTTTACTTGCACATATTTCTGAAATAAAACAACCACCCATGTGCCAATGATACATCCAACTGGAATACATGACCTGCCACAGATGGTGTGAACACAATGAATGAAGTAAATTGCTACCATTTCTGCATAGGTGCTTTGTTGCATTTCTAAGGATTCCTAAACCAAAGATCTCTGGACTGATGGAAATCTATTGTAAGTGAAGTACATAATAATTCATATAGTACTCACCAGACTTGTGCTTCTTGTGCTTGGCTTGCTTTTTGTTTAGATAAAATTTACTAAACATTTCAGACTTAAGAGATTTGATTGTGTGTGTTTGGAAATTTTCACATTTACCCTGTATGCCTTCATTGAGTAGATCCTTTAGATTTTTCTTTTTCTTCCTCTTCTTTGCTCGCATCTTATTGAGACTAAGTTTTTTATGGTGTAGTAGAGGATGATCTAAGATAATATCCATTGCTACCCTGTGGCAAATAACCTCGGTATTGTCAGTGTGGTTGCCATTCATATGGACTTGATAGGTTTTAAGTGCATTTTCTTTCAATGGGCTAGTGTCAGCTTTAAGTAAGGTTGTTTCAGAATATTTATCTGCGTTTTCAAGGATTCTAATCTCTCCTGGACTGAGAGGTTCTCCATATCCCAAAAGTTCCCCAGGACTAACAGGCTTTTCTACATTTTCTTTACAAGAGGCAGTCACACTGCAGGTATCGCAACTGTGGTCTTCATGCCCAGAGTCTGGCTTAATGTCAACGTCAGAAAGGTTATTGCAGTTGCTCCCATCACAGTTTGCGGGACTTTCTTCCGTAAAATCGCAGTACTGATTCTCTGGATTAGTTGAACAGGTTGACGACACCACTTTAACATTTTTTAAAATTCCATTCCTTTTCTTAGAATATTTGCATTTGGACCTGTTCAATTTTACACGTGGACTTCTTTTAATTTTAACTGATGGGACAGGAAATTCAGGGGCTTTAAAGGGTCTCTGTTTGTAGACTCGCACATCTGCACCACAAAACTGGGGAAAATGAATGTAAGCATTTTCGAGGGTATCATAACCTAGAATTACCTCTCTACATTCATGAATCGGCTGTGCAAGCACTGCATCTTGTACTTCACTTTGTGTTTCATAGACAAAATCACAAAGACCTTTTAGCAGCCATACTTTCTGATAAAATGCTAATTCGTGAAAGGTCTTATGTTCAAGAGGATTGACTTCACCTAGAGCTTTAAAAAACTGAGGGCAAAGTCCAAGCTTCTCAGCGCATCGGTCAGGGTTGTCGGCTTGACCTATAACAGTATACCACTGCTGAACTTTTTGCCTAAGTGCAGCTTCCCAGGCTCTGTATGGGAGGTTGGGGCGTCGATGTAAATTTAGTCTGCGATGTGGAGGGCTTAATAATGAAGTCATTATCTTTGCCAAAAATACATTACACTGAGGCATCAATAAACACCGCTCCAGTTCATAAAACACTATTTCAGGCAGGTTTAAGATTTGCTGCGCTAAGCACAGAAAATGACCTATGGCTGGTATTTCCCACATTGTCACCATTGATGAGGGAGCTGCGAGGGCTATGAAACCTTTATCCCACTCTTCCATTTCCTTCTGATTGGCTTCCTCGGCATCTTTCTTCTCTTGTTCCTTAATTCTAATTACAAAGAAATAAGTTACCACGGGTATGTAAAAAAAAAAACAACAAAAATACCAACCAAACACTACATACATAGGTCCTAACACCTACACAAAATGAACTGCAGTACCAGTTTTAGTGTTCTTGCCTCTAACCAAAGTACCTTAATAGCTACATGTCAAATTTTCTAGTTTTGCCAAAGTTAGATGAAGGCAATAGGCATCATTAATCAAAACTGAAAGAAAAACGGTCCTTGTTGCCGAAATGTGTGATGATATTAGTGTAAAAAAAATTTAAAGGGAACCTGACAGTATGATTTCAACAAATTACAGTGCTGCATTCATCATGCAACGCGGATTTCTAGCAACCCTAGTGTTATAGGGAAGTTGCCAGCATAATTGTAAAATCATTTTAAAACAGGCTCCAGATATAATGCCTAGAATGCCTTCATAAATATCCATCTTTAAACCATAACCAACTTTGTAGTTTGCATTACTAGAAAAGGTGGGGAATTATATATAGAAATGAAAAATCACATCCAGCGAGCCAGTGAGTAAAATAGATAATACTTGAGGCTTTATTTTGAAAAAATGATTCTTAAAAGTTTTTAGATTCAATTTTCATACAGGCAATAAAAGGCAAGAGTGAAAAGATAAGGTCCACTAGGGATAGAAAGAAGCGTTTCGGCTACGCCTTCATCACAGCCAAATGAAAACATTTTATAGGCAAAAAAAATTGATGATTACTGATATAAATGATTGGACTGGTATAAATAATTTAACAATATAAATTACATATTTTATTTAAAAAAACAAAAATTATATATAACCTTTTCTTTTATTAGATATAATTATGCAACTTTTCATTTTTTGTTACGTCAATGTAAATGTGATTTGTAAAGGGAATTTTGGTACTGTAGTATTAATATCAGCAAAAAGCTGACACAACCCCTTTACCTTTTTTCTTCCTTTGCTCTTAAAAATTCAGCTTGTTTTAAGAGTTGTACCATCACAGATTCCATTGCCCCACTGTTTACGCTAGCCAATTGTCTTGCTGATGATCTCCGTCTTGTTGAAGTGCATCCTATATCTTCCTCAGGTCTTTCACAACTTTTGGAGGTTACCGTTGTCAATGTTTTATCTCTCAGATTCCTGAAATAGAAAAAAAACTAAATATATTAAAAGAATTGCAATGTATCAGTGTGTAGAAAATATTAGATGGTTATAGGGAATCTGTCAGCAGGTTTTTGCGACCTCATCTGAGAGCAGCATGATGTAGGCAAAGAGGTCCTGAATCTAACAGTGTATCACTTAGATTACTGGTTGCAGCCGTTCTGACATAATCTGAATTTTTAGATTTAGTCATGTAGAAGAGTGCAGAGGGATGTCCCACCACATACCAGGCTCTCAATATACCCTATTTTCCCGAAAATAAGACACTGTCTTATATTTTTTTTTGCCCTGAAAAAAGCACTAGGTCTTATTTTCTGGGGGTGTCTTATTCTCGAGGAGACATTGTTTGGGGTAAGTTTACCCTCCACAAAAAGCAGACCCCCCCCTTCCCAGGATCGTCATACTTACCAGCTATGGGCGTCTGTATGGCTCCCAGAGATCTCCCAGCAGGTGTGCTTCCCTACGTCTGACTGACACTCGCATACATCAGATCTCTCACACTCCACATCATTTCTCCCTGTGATCTCCCAGCAGCTGTGCTCCTCTGTGTTCAGCCGACACTCACTCCTGGGAGGTCTTATTTTCGGAGGAGCTCTTATTTTCGGGGAAACACATTACTGACAATGTACAATCACAGCAGGATGCGTGTTGGACTGTCATGAGTTTCTAGTCCTGTAATGTTAAGGGTGCTGCTACTTAAACAAACATAGAAAATAAGCAAAACAGCGGACTGTGAGAAAACAGGCATGCCTGAACTTTGTGTTAACCCCTGCAGCATGTCAGCATTCAGCTTACATAGCAAAAACCTGCAGACAGCTCCTTTTAAATAAAATTTTTAAACTGGTAGAACTTATAGTACACCCAACATTAGACTATACTGTTTTGTTTTATTTTTGCTATTTTATTTTTTTTTTTAATACGGCAGCTTAGCCTGGAGATAGATTTGCTCTTCTATTAAACCAAAATGGAACAAAGAAAGTATATTGCACTGTTTGGCTAAAACAAGAGTATAAAACAGAACAGCTAAAATCTGGTGTCTTCCATAGGGGAATCACACTTTGCCACATAAGGTTGGTGGTACTGACAGCTGGTTGTTGTGTATCAGCATACATAGCAGCAAGTTAACCCCTTAAGGACGGAGCCAGTTTTGTCCTTAATGCCCAAGCCATTTTTTGCAATTCTGACCAGTGTCACTTTATGAGGTTATAACTCTGGAACGCTTCAACGGATCCCGGTGATTGACATTGTTTTTTCGTGACATATTGTACTTCATGATAGTTATAAATTTAGAACGATATTTTTTGCTTTTATTTGTGAAAAAAATCGGAAATTTGATTAAAATTTTGAAAATTTTGCAATTTTCAAACTTTTAATTTTTATGCCCTTAACCCAGAGAGTTATGTCACACAAAACAGTTAATAAATAACATTTCCCACATGTCTACTTTACATTAGCGCAATTTCTGAAACAAAATGTTTTGGGGTTAGGAAGTTAGAAGGGGTCAAAGTTCATCTGCAATTTCCCATTTTTTCAACAAAATTCACAAAACCATTTTTTTAGGGACCACATCACATTTGAAGTGACTTTGAGAGGCCCAGGTGACAGAAAATACCCAAAAGTGACACCATTCTCAAAACAGCACCCCTCAAAGTACTCAAAACCACATCCAAGAAGTTTATTAACCCTTCAGGTGCTTCACAGGAACTAAAGCAAAGTGGAATGAAAAAAAGCAAAAAATAAAAAGTTTACCTAAAATGTTGCTCTACCCCAAATTTATTCACTTTTAGAAGAAATAACACAACAAAATGAACCCCAAAACTTGTTACCCACTTTCTTATGAACGCGCCAACACCCCACATGTGGTCAGAAACCTTTGTTTGGACAAATGGGAGGGCTCGGAACAGGAGCAGCAATATTTGAATTTTGGAAAGCAAATTTGGCTGAAATAGATTGCGGGCACCATGTTGCATTTACATGTCCGCTAAGGTACCTAAACAGCAGAAACCCCTCACAAGTGACACCATTTTGGAAAGTGGACCCCTCAAGGCTTCTATCTAGGGGTATAGTGAGCATTTTGGATCCACAGGTACTTCACAGATTTTGATAACGTTACATTGTCACATTGAAAATTTTCACTTTTTTTTAAAAAATGTTGCTTTAGCATCAATTTTTTCACTTTTTCAAGAGGTAATTCCAAAAACTTCACCCCAATGTTTGTTACCCACTTTTTTATGAGCGCGGTGATACCTCACTTGTGGACTGAAACCTTTGTTTGGAGAATTGGGAGGGCTTGGAACGGAAGGAGCAATATTTGAATTTTGGAAAGGAAATTTGGCTGAAAAAGATTGCGGGCACCATGTCGCATTTGGAGGACCCCTAAGGTATGTAAACAGCAAAAAACCACCACAAGTGACCCCATATTGGAAACTAGGCCCCTCAAGGAATTTATCTAGATGTTTGGTGAGTACCCTGAACCTCCAGGTGCTTTACAGAAGTTTATAATGTTGAGCCATGAAAATAAAAAATAAAATTTTACCACAAAATTGTTACTTCAACCAGGTAGCTTTTTTTTCACAAGGGTAACAGGAAAAAAATCACCATGAAATTTATTGCGCAATTTCTCCTGAGTATGCTGATACCTTATGTGTGGTGGAAATCAACTGTTTGGGTGCACAGCAGGGCTCGGAAGGGAAAAAGTGCCATTTGACTGAACAATTGGCTGGAATAATTAGCGGACGCTATGTCACATTTGGAAAGCCCCTAAGGTGCCTAAACAGTGGAGGTCCCCCACAAGTGACCCCATTCTGGAAACAAGACACCTCAAGGCTTTTATCGAGGTGTATATTGAGCATTTTGAATCCACGAATACTTCACAGAATTTGATAAGCTTAGGTTGCCATATTCAAATTTTCATTTTTTGCACAAAAATGTTGATTTAGCGACACATTTCTCACTTTTTCAAGAGGCAACAACAAAATGTGTACTCCACAGGTTGTTATCTAATTTCTTGTGAGCGCAGGGATACCCCACATGTGGCCAAAAACCTTTGTTTGGATAAATGGGAGGGCTTGGAATGGAAAGAGCACCATTTGAATTCTGGAAAAGTTGACGTAAATTGCGCGCACCATGTCACATTAGCAGGGTCCCTTGGGTACCTATACATCAGAAACCCCCCACAAGTGACCTCATTTTGGAAACTAGACCCCTCAAGGATTTTATTCAGGAGTATAGTAAGCATTTTGAATCCACAGGTACTTCACAAAAATGTTGCTAGTACACAGTGTCAGCCTTCCTGCAGAGATGTGAGTGTTGTCCACGGGAGAACGCAGCTGCCCATGCCCACGATTTGGGTTCAGGCTGCTGTGGACTTTGGCTCTATTCTACCTGCAGAAAACACTCATCTCCGCAGCATAAATTGACATGCTGAGGCTCGGGAAGCTGCGCCACAGGTCGGTTTATGCTGCAGAGAAAAGAAACACAGTGGGCACGGGATTTCTAAAAATCCTTCCACTGTGCTTCTGCTGCACAACGCAGCGTTATGGACGCAGGGAAAACACTCTGCGCCCAAAACGCTGCAAACCCTGATTGTGGGCACACAGCGTAAAATGCTACAATGGATGAATGGATAGATGTCAAACATATATAATGTCCACCCCCCTCTGCAGATTCTAAGCTGGCGCCCTTTAGTACCTTTCATGTGACACTAAAGGGTGCCTAGCCTTGTATTTAGCCCAAAAGAAAAAAAAAATAATTAAAATAAATGACGTGGGGTCCCCCCTATTTTTGATAGCCAGCTAGGGTAAAGCAGACAGCTGTAGCCTGCAAACCACAGCTGACAGCTTCATCTTGTCTGGTGATCAATTTGGAGGGCTCCCCAAGCTGTTTTTTTTTTTTTTAATTATTTATAAATAAATAATTAAAAAAAACAAAACAAACGTGGGGTCCCCCCAAATTAGATCACCAGCCAAGGTGAAGCTGACAGCTGGGGTCTGGTATTCTCAGGATGGGAAGAGCCATGGTTATTGGACTCTTCCCAGCCTAAAAATAGCAGGCCGCAGCCGCCCCAGAAATGGCGCATCCATTAGATGCGCCAATTCTGGCGCTTCGCCCCAGCTCATCCCGCGCCCTGGTGCGTTGGCAAACGGGGTAATAAATGGGGTTGATACCAGATGTGTAATGTCACCTGGCATCAAGCCCAGCAATTAGTTATGTCACGGCGTCTATCAGATACCCGACATAACTAATTGACAGTAATAAAAAAAAAAAATTGAAAAAACACTCCCCAAAACATTCCCTGATTAGCCAATTTATTGAAAAGAAAAAAAAATCCGCTGTAATCCATTTGGACGTCCCACGTCGATTCTGGACCTTCTAGAATATGGGGGACACGTTCAGGGAACGTATCCCCCATTTTCTAGGTGTGAGGACCCTCCATTTGAGGAGAGTGGGTGCAATGAATCTGCACCCACCCTCCCCGGGTCACAACTGCAAAGTGCCGAGCAGCAGCAGCAGCCAGCGTCCTGAACACAGGAAGCTGTCAGCTGCTCGGCACATGTGACCGGCGTCTGCTGTGAAGGAGCCGGAGGAGGGGGCCGCGGGGGATCAGCGCTCCGACAGGTATGTATGACACCGGGGAACACCGGGGGGGATAGGGGGTGACTTGGCAGGGCCTGGGGAGCAGGTTTCTGTCGCATGTGTTATGGCACATACGACAGAAACCATAGGAACAGTGTGAATGTGGCCGGCGCGCTGCTGTGATCGGCGGTGCGCGCGGCCATCTTGGATTTTCGGGAGGGGGCACTTTGGGGATACCGAGGGGACCGGAGGGAACCGAGAAAGAGATTTATCTCCCATCTGACATGTTTGATCATGCCAGATGGGAGATAAATCATTTTTTACCGGCGCGGTCATTTACTATAACTTGATGATCGGTATACGGTGTATACCAGTCATCACGTGACTGGGGACCGGAAAAACCGGCCCGAATTATGATCTCCAGGGTCTCAGCTACCCCCGATAGATGAAACCCCGGAGATTTTCTGACGCTGGGGGGCGCTATACACTTTTTTCTGCCCGCCGTTTTAAAAACGGCAGAAAGGAATAAGTACCCTTTTTTGGTGCCGTTTTAAAACGTAACGCGGTCGTAATGGGGTTAATAACTTAAGAAGGCAGGGAGAGGGCTCCCCTCATGAATATACCAGACTCAAACTATGAATCAGGGCTATCCTTTTCAGCTTAGTGCCCCAATATTTTCGTGAAATTATGGCTCATAGAAGGAAGAAAAAGAGGATAATATCCTCCAAAAATTAAGTATTACTCACAGCAAGTTGGGCTGCAGTGTGTACAACATCGCCGAGGCCAAAAACTAGTGCTCTACCAGGATACAGCTAAACCCCCACTAAAGTGGAAGCATCACAGGTGCAGGAGAAGCAAATCACACACACACCTCCATGGAATGGAGGAGGGCGATTGCTAGATGATAAAACTGCACACTAGTGGCTTGTATAGAGCGCTGTTCACACATGCAGATAACACAGTCAAAAACCCGCAGCCTATTAGGTGACGCCCATACTATTAAATCAGACAGGCTGCCTAGCCGTACCCCACTGTGTAGTGGAGGAGGGGGAGGAGGTGTAGTGGCGATGGAGAAGGGGCAGCCGATGAAGGAGGCGGCGGCGGCCGATCGGGAACAGTGGGGGCCGATTCGGGGGCAGCAGCGGCTGAAAAAGGTGGGTGCGACGGCGGCAGGGACAGTGGCGAGCGTGGCGGCGGGGACAGTGGTGGGCGGGGCGATCGGGGACAGCGGTGGATCGGGACCAGCGGCGGGGCGATTGGAGACAGCGGCGGGGCGATCGGAGACAGCGGCGGGGCTGGGGCTGGCGGGGCGATCGGAGACAGCGGCGGGGCTGGGGCTGGGGCTGGCGGGGCGATCGGAGACGGTGGGCGGGGCAATCGGAGACAGCGGCGGGGCTGGCGGTGGCGGGGCGATCGGAGACAGCGGCGGGGCTGGCGGTGGCGATCGGAGACAGCGGCTGGGCGATCGGAGACAGCAGCGGGGCTGGCAGGGCGATCGGGGACAGCGGCGGGAGGCGGGGGCAGCAACTTACCGATGGGCACCCGCAGAGACCGCTCTCCTCTGCTTTCAGGGACGGACACAGGTCACCGGCACCAGATCCACGGTGATTGGAGAGATCGGTCACAAGACCGGTCTCTCCAATCAGAGCTGGGGGCGGGTGAAGCACCGATCACCCAGCTCCAGCCAATGGCCAGTGCTACAGCAGCACTGATCAGGGCTGGATTTCAAATGTTCCAGCCATTTTCAATGGCTGGAACATTACAGTGACTGTAATTGGCTGAGCGGCGTTCGTCAGCCATTCACAGCCTCTGTAGGTTCGGGGAGGAGGCACCACCCCTCCTGAGGTCAGGCAGAGGTCCCCTCCTTCCCGAATCTACTGTTTAATTAAACAAATTGCACTCCCCGGGGCTCCGGGACCGCGATTTCGCCATGACGTACTGGGTACGTCATGGGTCATTTAGCACCATGTCACCATGACGTACCCAGTACGTCAAGGGTCGTTAAGGGGTTAATGGGGTTAAAAAAAAAAAGTCAAGAAAAATTTTTTTTTATTACTTTTAAAACTCTCTCACTTTTTACTGGATGTAGTAATCCTTTAGGGTTTTTGAAGCTGTAATCATCCGTTCACTTGTGCTGTACAAAGCAGGGCATCAGCACTGCTATGTACAGCAGAAATCACAATCTCCCATGAACGCTGACTCGCAGGCAGCATTCACAGAAGGATGGTGATAACAGGCATGGGAGTCATCAGCAGACCCCCAGCTGTCATGACACTTGATCATCTGACGAGCGGGATCACTGTCACACTTCTTATCAGCGCATGTTAAATGCTGCTATCAGAGATTGACAACAGAATTTAATTTATTAACAGCTGAGGAAAATCTGTGATACCCCCATAACTGTAAAGCTGGGTTCACACTAAGCGACAACGACGTCGCTGTTACGTCACCATTTTCAGTGACGTAACAGCGACCTTGTAAGTCGCTGTTATGATCGCTGCTTAGCTGTCAAACACAGCAGAAGCAGCAGCGATCATAACGTCGCTGTGCTACATGTGCAGAGAGCAGGGAGCCGCGCTTAGCGCTGGCTCCTTGTTCTCCAAGGTACAGTACACATCGGGTTAATTAACCCGATGTGTGCTGCAGCTACATGTCACAGTGCAGAGAGCAGGGAGCCGCGCGCACTGCTTAGCGCTGGCTCCTTGCTCTCCTTGCTACAGTATACATCGGGTTAATTAACCCGATGTGTACTGCAGCCACATGTGCACAGAGCAGGAGCCGGCAGCAAGAGCAGAGGCTGGTAACGAAGGTAAATATCGGGTAACCAGGGAAAGGTCTTCCCTTGGTTACCCGATGTTTACGCTGGTTACAGCTTACCGCAGCTGCCAGTGCCGGCTCCTGCTCCCTCTGCTCGCTTCATTTCGTCGCTCTCTCGCTGTCACACACAGCGATGTGTGTGTCACAGCGGGAGAGTGACGACCAAAAAATGAAGCTGGACATTCAGCAACGACCGGCGACCTCACAGCAGGGGCCAGGTCGTTGCTGGATGTCACACACAGCGACAGCGACGGGACGTCGCTGCAACGTCACAGAAAATGGTGACGTAGCAGCGACGTCGTTGTCGCTATGTGTGACACCAGCTTTAGAGATACTTGATCACTGAAAAGCTGTCAAGTACAGGGAGCGATGTGTGCTCAGTGTCTGAGCCGGCATCAAACGCAGAGATTCGGGCGAAAAATATAAAATATATGTCATCGGTCATGAAGGGGATAAAAGGTTCTTCCGGCAGCTCTACAATGGGCAGAAATTAGTGGTGCAGGTGAAAATTTGCAGAACCTGCTAAACACATTCTAATGTCCAGTGGTTTAGTCTACCTATCAGTAATTTATAGTTGTAAATCTGCAATATATATATCATTAACACATTAGCAGAAACAGATACCCTTTCATAAAATAAAAAAAGCCATCAGAAACTGGCAGTTTAGCTCCACTTCACTCCCAGACATTTTGACTGTTTTCGCTCTTCCCTAGCAGTTATCTGCATTGCAATTGTACAACAAAAGTTAACCGCTCAGTTGATTTTTGCTGCTCTGAGACTGTGTGCACGATGCATTTTTTGGCACTGGGTTGAATTTGCAGAGTCCATGGTGCCACAAAAGCAGAAATACCAGCAAGTTAACCCATTTGACAAACTAAACCCCATTAGCGTGGTGAGCATTTTTTAACCCTACCAGAGTTTTATAATATTGGCATGTGGAAATATAACATTTTAGTGGTAAAATGTATTTTTTTTCTATTAGCTGCCAATTAGTCAGTAACAAGGGATAATCGGTGAAAATGGACCCCACAATTTATAGCGCAATTTCTCTAGAAAGCAGTGATGCCCTATTTGTTGTCAGAAGCTATTCTAGGCACACTGCTGTGCGGAACAGGAAGGAACGCTATTTAGCTTAAGAAGCAAAGATTTAGCTAGAATAGTTTGAAGACAACAATTGTGGAGCCCCTAAGTGTCAGAACAGTAGAAAACACCCCAAAAGTGACCCCATTGTAGAAATTGCACATATACAGCTGCAGTGACTATTTTGTAATATCCACACCTTGCTTTTTTCCCTGTAGAATTACAAATAAGCCAGTGCTTATACATTGTGCCAAGTTTGTGCTTCTGCTGCACACAGGGTCTCTTACAGTGGTTTAGGCACAGTGGCTCAGAAGGAAGGGGGCATTTGGAAGCGCAAAAATAACTGGATTTTATTTGGGGGTTGTGAGCCATCACTTTTCCAGAGTCTCTGTTCTACCAGTAATGTGGGAACACCCTATATCTCTAGTAACAAATGATGGACCTGAGTGGGTGTTGGTTTTGTGCAGTATATGTTAAGGTTGAGCACTTACGTTGGGGTTTCTGTGTAAATCAGACAAAAATGTGAGTCAGATGAAATCTACGATAAAAATCACTCATGAGGCAGATGGAGACACTTCTGGCTTTGTTTGCCCCCTGTTCCGGTGGTGCCCATCTTTATTGGTGTACACAGAACTGTGGTCGTCCACACTTGTGTGCCAAAAAGACACCTAAAATGATGGGACATGGTCAGAACAGAGACCAGATTGAGTCCAAAGTATCTCCATTTGCCTCGTTAGTGATTGGTTCTGTTGGGGTATGTTGTCTGAACTGCAATTTTTGGGACTTACATAGAAACCCCGAGGTGAGAGCACAGGATAAATGTTAAACAAGTCTTATTCTGATTTTTGGGAGGTAACGTGAACAACTAAACAGCAGTACAAGAATCAATTTGTTATTTTTAAGCAATTAATTGTGCGGTATTAGTGATAACACTGCTTCATTGTTTGGGTCAGTATGATTATAGCAATACAATGTTAATATAGGGTTTTTTTTATGTTTTGCTTCTATCGCAAGCGAAAAATGCCTTTTTTTTAAATGAAGAAAAAAAAAAAAAGTTTTTTTCTGTCAATGTATTCTGAGCTGTAACCATTACTTGTTGGAGAGCGGGGCTGTAGGGGGGGGGGTTATTTTTTGAGCAGAGTTGAAAATGTTTGGTACCATTGTAGGGTAAACATTTTTTGATTAATGTTTATTCCAATTATTCAGGTGCAAAATGAACAAAAACTAGCACCTCAGGTATTGTTACATACACACACACCCACACACACTGTGTATATTATATATATAAAAAAATGTTAGATATCAGAATATGGCGATGCTAAAACAAATAAATGTTTTTGTAAAATATTGTTTTTAATGTGTAACAGTTGTAAAGCATAAAAAAAAACACCTATGAATTTGATATCGCTAGAATCGTACTGACCTGTAGAAATATATATATATATATATATATATATATATATATATATATATATATATATATATATATATATATATATATATATATATTGCCAAATGAGCCATATTGGGGCTTGTTTTTTTAGGCATTTTCCTTTATCATTTTTACACATGACTTTTTGATCACTTTTAATTAATTTTTTGTGTGTCAGTATGATGAGAAAATAAAATACAATTTTGACAGTTTATTCTAATTATTGATAGTCTTCACTGCAGAATAACATGACAGTTTTATAGTTTGGGTCATTAAAGATGCGGTGTGACGGGGTGTACAGCAGAGCAAGGAGGGACAACAGGCCAAGGAACAATCCAAAGGGCTTTATTGGAACCACAAAGATAAAGCACCAAACATAAATATAGATCCTTAAAGTCTGCAAGGAGTCCACAACAAAACAAAAGATCCAGGGGCACCGCCTGGTATTCCGATGCCAGGGAAAATAGGGCAATGGCCCTTATATGAGTTCCTTGAGTCCAACAGGTGAACAACAAAACGCAATCCCACGTGGCCACTGATCTCCAGTCTGTAACTGTCCATACACCGGCTCTAGGATCCAGCCTCAGCTATTCCCTCCCAGAGGATTAATCTTCTTTCTTCAAGTTTCACACAGACTGACTGAATCTCCCAGGTAAGCAGAGAGTTTACACTAGTTGGACTCTAGGCCCACCTCCCCCTACTCCCAGGGATGGAAGTGCCTCAAGAGGATACAACCTTGCACTATAGGGGGTGATTACCTACAACAATAGAAATGTACACAGAAGTAGTTCAAATAAGACAATGAACCAAGCTTGAAATAGGAATCTGTACAGCAAGATACACCTCCCCCATATCCCACCATCACATGCGGTAATACTAATTGTGTACTTTTTAATGTTTTAACACAATAGCTGCATTTTTAGTGGCAAAACAGGTTTTCGTGATTTGCTTACACTTTTATTGTGGGTTTTTTTCTTTTTCACTTAGTCCCACCATGGGACATTAATATTTTTTACTTTCATCAATATACTTATGCACTGCAGTTCTTTTAATAAGCCACAATAGGAGGGGACAATGTTCCACATCTGGTGGAAGTGTTGAAAAATTCGGCCCTTTTGGGACAAAGTATTCAGGGCACACTCCAAAATTACAGGAGTAAGAACTCAACCCTCTCCTCAGGTGGCTATCTTATCTAGGTTGCCGGGCTCTACTGCAGCTCAGAAACATGGTCTTCTAAGGCCATGTGCCCACAGGAGAAACTGCCTGCGGAATTTTTTGCCGGTATTCCCGCAGGTTCACGCAGCAGCTCCCCGAAATCCGCAGCTATTCATTACAGCGGATTTCATGCGGAATTTTTGTGGAAAACGTGCAGAATTCGAGCGTTATTCCTGCGGATTTCCCCCCTTGTATCTCCATAGTAGAAAGGCAGGAAAATCCGCAGGAATAATAGACATGCAGTTCTTTGCGGCTGCAGGAAATCCGCAGGTGCAAAATACGCAGCATTGAAACATCACTCCCCAAATCCCATAGGATAACATAGGGAGTGTCTGTACTTGCACAAACCTGCAAAAATCGCAGGTACTTTCTCCCGTGGGCACAGGGCCTTAGATTCTGTCTGACAGCAGCAAGATCGGTTATCCCAGCTACTAGAGTAAACCAGACACTCAACCTATGGAGGACTGGCTAAAAGTTCTCAGATATTGGACTCATGGAGGAACTCTCTGCTAAAGCCAATGACACCAGTGACAATTATATACAAATTTGGCAGCCCTGGATCCTTTTCAAGGATGAACTGGACTTCTCATCGATATTTACATGACATATGGAGCTCTCATGCCCACAGTTGTTTCTTCATAAAACCTGTATTTCTCTGCCTTTTTCTTCTCCTTCTAATTTTGTCTGCCTTTTTCTTTTGCTTTACTGCTCCATCTAGTCACCCCTGTCCCCCTCTCGGGTTTTCTTCTCCTCTCTCCCATCTCTTTTCTCCTCATCCAGTTGCCATGAACAGGTTGACAGGAGGGAGCTAATGTCCTGATATTTGATGGCTTCCGTTGGGTTACACTCAGGGACTCCCCCAGATCCTAGATATATAGGAGAGATACACTTGCCAACTCTTTCTACTATTTAAGAAAGTTAGATATTAATGCTATATACTCTAGTCAATGGCATGTTGAAGATGCTAAATGTTCTAGCGTGAGGATTAAAAAACTAAATTTCTTTGTTGACTGTAACCGATAGTTCCTTTTTCTTTTTTATTTGGACCCTGCGTGGTCCAGTCTTAAGGTACCTTCACACATAACGACTTACCTGCGATCCCAAAAACGATGCGACCTGATAGGGATCGCAGATAAGTCGCTGGGAGGTCGAAGGTGAGATGTCACACAGTGAGATCTTACCAGCGATGCAGAACAATACAGATCGCAGTAGCGACCTGTATAATGATCTCAGCAGTCACTGTGATCCTGTTACACAGTGTCAAACACAGCGATGTCTCCTGCCCAGCAGGACATCGCCTTTGAAGAAAATGGCCTGGACCATTCTGCAACGACTAGAGATCTCACAGCAGGGGCCTGATCGCTGGTAAGTGTCACACATAACGAGATCGCTAGAGGGATCGCAACTGCGTCACCAAAACGGTGACTCAGCTGCGATCTCGTTATGTGTGACAGTACCTTTAATTTCTTTCTTTGTTAGTTTATGATGTGTTATACTAAAAATGCAATAAACCTTGATTAATCATAAACCACTAAAAAGGAAAGAGATTTAGATTAGACATTCGGAAAAACCTTTTGACAGTGAGAGCAATCAGGGAGTGGAACAGGCTACTGTGGGAGGTGGTGAGCGCTCCATCAATGGAAATTTTTAAATCGGAAACTGGATAAAGATATAGCTAGGATGATTTAGGAAAGCCTGCACTCGCAGGGGATTGGACCCAATTGCCCTTGGAGGTCCCTTCCAACTCTACCATTCTATGAAAAGAAGACTATAGAGTCCATAATAAATGTACAAAAAGATTAAGTTTTATTGAAAGACACACTGGTGTGTAGCTCCCACCCCGATGTGCTTTTCAGCTCGTCGCCTTTGTCAGAAGGTGTGGTCATCCAGGGAGGGCAGAAGTTAAAAACTGTTGTGGGCCAATCAGAGAGTACTGTGCATGGGTGACGCATGTGCAATCCAAAAGGCTACAGCAGTCAGTTCGAGGCCCGCTTCATGTGAAATACAGCGTCATGGACATGGTAGGTCACATGGCGAACCCTGTGACCCATCATGTGACATGGTCGTGCCGTGCAGATATAGATACAGTCGAACAGACGGCAGTGGAGCATAGGATGCAGATGTGTATTGACGACTCAGCTCTTGGGGCATAATGAGAGTACTAATAAAACAAAAAAAAATATATTTTATCTATGACTTAGGGTGCATGGCCACGATCAGTGTTTGCAGTATTTTGGATACAGCATCCTTCATCTGTGTCCAAAACGCTGCATTGTACAGTACCACTGTACTTGTTTTTTCCGCAGCAAACACTGAGCTGCGTTGCATTTTTCCAGACCGCAGCATGTCAATTGTTCGCATGCATCCTCTGTAGGGGGAACACAAGCGAGAGACCGCAGCGCATTGAACCTTGATAGTGGGTACAAGCAGCTGCGGTCTCCTGCGGAGGAGACTCGCAGACCCGCAGGTCAGGACCCGCTGCATCCAGGATGGAGTGAGTCCTGATCGTGGGCACATACCCTTAGGGTGAAAGAAGTGCCGAAAATGCATCAGAAAATGACTTCCACATGCCGATCAAACTGTTTTTAAACTGGTCTACAATAAGGAATATTTGTTTTTAAAAAGGTGGCTTTCCCAAAACGTTTTCACGTTTTGTAGTGCTGGGCAGCATAGCACTTTGCATGCCAAGCACTCATATGGAGCTGGACTATAAATCCACATAAAGGTTGAGTTTCCCTTTTTAAATTTTTTCTTACTAGTAATAACATAATAGGCCACAAGATGGGTATTGTAAATCGCAATTGATAGACTGAAGTATCCTATCAACGAAAGTTCTGATCGGTATAGTTAATTGGGAACCTAAAGATGTTCCACCCATTGAATATCAATATATTTAGATAGGACGCATAGGTAGAATTGGCTGAGGAAAAAAGGAGAACATAAAAAAAAAGTGAAGAGGACAATTTGTGACATTCAAATGGTTTAATATAAAGACTAAAATAATAAATGCTGGAAATAAAACGTGCACATCCTGCGTTTCATTCACCTGTATCACGATGTGTGCAGCACTGTAGTGTCATGTGGCATGTCACATTGTTTGCCATGTAACCCGTCATGTGTCCATGATGCGGGTTTCAGCCGGACGTCTGGAGCCTTCTGGATAGTGCATGCATCACCCACGCACAGTCCTCTCAGACTGACCCACACCGCTTTTTAACCTATGTCCTCCCCGGATGATCCCTCTTGACGAAGGCAACAAGCCAAAATGCGTGTCGGATGGACGCTATCCAGACCCCTAGACACCAGTAAGCTTATCCATTACTTCATTATATAATGCACATCTCTGTGCCCAATGTATAAGCCCCTATAGGTGCACACACTGTTTCTATCAATGTACCACAGCCTTACATGTATCTGGACATAAATGTGAATGGACTCAAATTCCAGATTCAGCATTTTTATAAATTACTTCTCCAGCGTTTTGAAAAATGCATGTATCGAGACATTTACTACATGCTGCACCTAAGTGCATCTACAATTTGTATGTACATTGTTCAGCAACTATTTTTTTTTATGTGCAGCATTATACCTTAATTGATACTATGATATTGCATTCATTGCACTTTATACTTGGAGTTATTGTTTTACCACGATACATGTATGCACTAATCTGTGGATTACACTATATTGACGTACTCATTCACCATATCTGGATGTGTTTCTTTTTTTACTTTTTGTGTGCAATCCAGGGCTGTGGAGTCGGAGTCGTGGAGTCGGAATTCATTTTGGTGGAGTCTGAGTCGGTATAAAATGCACCGACTCCGACTCCTAAAATATATAATTGATTGGGGACAGTAGTGCAATGCAGAGTGTGATGAAAATTTTTTCATAGGAATTTGGGAAACTTATGAAATGTCCTATAAATGTCTGTTCTATTCCTGATCTAAGGCTGCATTCACACAGCGTTTTTGCTGCGTTTTTTGAGGATACGTTTTCAGCTGCAAAAGCAGATCAGCTTTTTAAAAAAACTGCATCACCTCAAAGGGTTTTGAGCTCATAAATAACAAAAGCAGATTAGAAAACCGCCACAAACTGACATGCTCATTCTTTGTGAGGATCCTCACAAAATGCTATGTCTGAATGTCCTATATTTTCACCCATTGCCTTTGCTGGGATGCCCGGAGTCACTGCATTTCACTGAATTATTTTGCCATCAATGTTCGATAGGTTTGTGACAAGAAAGAAATTGTTAGTAAGACACTGGCAATAAAAGATAATAAACTTCATCACATCAGCCAGTTTCTCCAGGACTTAGTGAAAAAAGTTCTGCAAGATTACGAACGCAAAAAAGAACAGGTTCTTGCCATTGTAACGGACAATGCTTCAAACATGATAAGTACAATTAATTAAACTGATGAATGAGAGTAATGAACAGCTAGAAAAAAATTATGGATTTAGTATGTTAGAGATGGAGCTACACTGCTGTTCATGTAACTGAGGAACAAACAGATATTACAACAGAAAAACAGCAAAATGATACCATTATCTTGTTGAAGCTGCTTCAAAACACTTTCATATTCATCACATACGCTGTGTTGTGCACACGCTGCAGCTGGCAATAAGAGATAGTCTGCAAGAGGGACCCCGGTTTCACACATCCGGCTTTTCGCCGGTTTGGCGGATGCGGCGCACTCCAGTACAGTGTATACAGTACAGTGGCAGCGCGACAAACGGCGGTCACATGCTTTCATGTGACCAAAGCATGTGGCCCGGAAGTTATGGCGCTGCCACTGTACTGTATCGTACTGTACTGGCATGCGCCGCATCTGCCAAACCGGCGAAAAGCTGGATGTGTGAAACTGGGCGGACATGCTGGAAATCTGATCGGAAAAGTGAGGAAGTTGGTTATTGCCGCCAGAACCCCTAAAATTAATTCCATCTTGAAGAGATGTGCTGGGAAAGGGGCAATTGTTGATCAAGCCACTCGGTGAGGCAGCACTTATTTAATGACCGAGCGATTGCTTGAACTAAAATTGTTTCTTATAGATATGGTGAACCCTCAAGTAACCTTAAATGAAGGTCAATGGACACAGGTGGCTGAATTGAAGGAATTGGTTAATCGCCCATTTACCGTGACTAAAAAATTACAAGCTGAGGATTTAACTCCTGGCATTTTCATAAGGGAGTGGAAGAACTTGCTATTTTGCCTGTCCCAAAGAGGTTAAATTGCAGATGGCATTTCTGCTTCAATGAAACGGAGAGAGACACAGCTATTGAAAAATAAAATTCTTCTGGCAGCTGTTTATGTAAACCCAAGTCATTGTATACTGCTTGATGATCAACAGCTTACCAAAGGAAAAAGCTTTGAGTGAGGTAGCAGTTAGGATGAGCAGCTACAGGACTGCCAGGCGCAAGAGGACTTGGGGCCTGACAGTGCCACTGCTGCCATATCTTCATCCTCATCAGATGAGGAGTTTAACTTTGACAAAGTATTTGGATGACATGGAGCAGCAAAGTGTTGCTGCAAGGAAAAAGATTTCACTCTGTCTCCTATAGCAGCAGATTGACCAGATTTCAGTAAAATGTTTCACTTGCTCTCAAAGAAATAGAAAAATTCAACCGTTCATCAAAACTGACTGTGCATGAGGCAATTCCTTTATACCCGGAAATTGTTAGAGATGTTGCCCATGTGGTTACGGCTTTGCCTCCAACCCAAGTTACTGTAGAGAGGTTGTTCTCCAACCTTAAAATTATTAGGTCAGATTTGAGTTAATTTGCGAAGGAGGATCTGATGGAAGCAATTCTATTTCTTACAACAAATTCATAGACTGCACAAATGTTATTTAGTATGTTTTTGTTGAAAACTGTTTTTTGCCACTTACATAGTTTATTACATAGTGTTTATATAACACTATGTAAGTGGAAAAAAACAGTTTTCAACAAAAACATACTAAATAATAACATTTAGTATATTGCTTATATTTAAGTGAAAAATGTATTGTAGTACAGACATGTAATCATTGTTATAAAATAAATTTATTGGAATACAACTTTAGAACACAAAAAACTGTAATAAATTGTAAATATGTAATACACTATGTAATATACAGTAGATTACATATAAATCTTGTGTGTGTATATATTTATATATATATATATATATATATATATATATATAATATATACACACACACAAGATATATATGTAATCTACTGTATATTAGTGTATTACATATTTACAATTTATTAGTTTGTGTTCTAAAGTTGTATTCCAATAAATATATTTTATGTTCTATCTAAATATCTTGATTATTGTATCATAAAGATGATTACATGTCTGATGTTCACATTGTACTACAATAAATTTTTCACTTACCGTAACTATAAGCAATATATGTGGGAGTCGGAGTCGGAGCAAGGGAAATTGAGGAGTCTGAGTCGAAGGTTCGGCTTACCCACTCCACAGCCCTGGTGCAATCCATGCTGTTACTCCATTTGTGTCTTTTAAAAAAGGAAAAAAAAAATATTATATTCTTAATGTAAATTTTTTATGAACTCTATGATTTTCATCTTTTGTTGCTTATTGTTAACCAATGTGTCCTTTGGCCCTATCATCCTCTTTTTCTGTATACTATCTTATAACCAATGTTGTCACATTGCAGTACTCATATACGGCAGTGCCCAAGACCTGCCAGTGACTTCCTGTCTGTGCCTGTTAGATTCAGCCTATAGCAGGATCTAACACCCCACAGTATCCTGGGGTCATGGCAGCCATCGGCACCTGCTATAACGATGATAAAGGTTTTTTTTTTTCATTCTTTTTTTCCACCAATAGCTCAAAAAACTGTTCTAAACTATGGTGCTCAGCAGGAATGAGCAAAGCTCTAAATGGGATCATAGGCTCTACACTTGTACATTGCGCTGAGCAGAAGCTCATACAGGAGAACAGCTATTCTGCCTCCTAAGCAGTCTTTTAACAGATCAGTTTTGGTGACACGTGACAGTGGAAATTATATAAGCATATAAGGGATCATTGCTAGAACTGCTGGGATCCTCACTAATCACGGGAACGAGGGGTTCCTGAAGTTGCAATGCGAGTAAAGCAGTGGGCTACTTTCACACATCAGTTTTTTGGCATCAGGCATAATCCGGCGTGTGCCTGACGCTACGGTTCCAGCGAAGAATATGGAAAAACGGATGCGCCGGAACCTTTTGACGGATCCGGTATACCTGATCCGTCAAAAAAACTGATCCGGCGCATCTGTTTTATCCATTTTTTGCTGGATCCGTTTTTTTCAATGAATTGGAGCATGCGCAGTTTAAAAACACGGATCCGGCGACCGTATCCGTTTTTTGACGCATTACGCCAGATCTGGCGTCCATAGTCTTCCATCGTAAATCACGCCGTATCGCGCCGGAGACAAAAAACGTTACAAGAGACGTTCCATCTGGCCGCCGCATTAGCCAATTACGCCAGATCCAGCAAAAGCCGGATGCAACGCAAAGCCATCAGGCACAATCCGGCGCTAATACAAATCAATGGGGATAAAACGGATCCGGCACCAGATCCGTTTTAAACGTTTTTTTCCGGATTGTGCCTGATGGAAAAAAACTGATGTGTGAAAGTAGCCATATTGTATATTCTTGACTACTCTTCCATTAACGCAGGTGCCTTGTGAAGCCCTGTTCATGTGGTCAGTTGAGGGCCCAGTGGTCAAACCATCAGCTTTCAGACACTTATGAGGGACTCTTCCAATTTCAAAATGCAATAAACTGATGAAACTAAAGTTCTTAATATTCACAGTGTCACACACAAAGCTGCAACTAATGCCCATGGATATCACATGTAAACAATGAACATCAAGTTCACAGCTCAATATGAGGCAGTAATTAAATAAATCCATTTCACCACCGATCTGGCTGCATCCCTTCTATCACTGGCTGAAAGTGATTAGAACCTGCAGTCACAGATTATGCTGTCTGTATCCTGTAGGTCTATATACAAGTTGTTGTTTTTTTTTGTTTTGTTTTTTTAAAACATAACTTTTTATTCTTTTCTAAACTATCTTAAATGGCACAGACAGGGAATTCCATACATTAAGGGTATGTGCGCACGTTGCTTTTTACCTGCTTTTTACCTGCTTTTTACCTGCTTTTTCTTCTGCGCTGTTTAATGCCAAAATGGATGTGTTCTTCTATTCAAGCAAAGTCTATGGGAATTTGGGTTTCTTGTTCACACTATGTTGTTCAAAATGCTGCCTTTTTGAGGCAGAACTTTGGTCAAAAACTCAGCTTTTCAAAGAAGCAACATGTCAATTGTTTTTGCCATTTGGGTTTTGCACTGCAAAGCTGAGTTTTTGACCAAAGTTCTGCCACAAAAAGGCAGCATTTTGAACAACATAGTGTGAACAAGAAACCCAAATTCCCATAGACTTTGCTTGAATAGAAGAACACATCCATTTTGGCATTAAACAGCGCAGAAGAAAAAGCAGCAAAAAAGCAGGTAAAAAGCAACGTGCGCACATACCCTTAAACCTATTCAATCATACTGCTCACCTACTGAAAATAATGGAGACTTTTTTTATGGATCTATGGGCACCATGTCTGTTCATTGCATTTTAGGATTATACACACAGGGAAATGCAGTGTATAAATATGAACCTAGCCTAAACCTGTAAGCCAGGGGTGGGGAACCTTTTTTTCTGCCGGGGGCCATTT
The DNA here is from genome assembly GCF_048569485.1 of Anomaloglossus baeobatrachus. Lineage (NCBI taxonomy): Eukaryota > Metazoa > Chordata > Amphibia > Anura > Aromobatidae > Anomaloglossus > Anomaloglossus baeobatrachus. The sequence continues at coordinate 572,394,257 of NC_134353.1, read as the reverse complement.
GGAAATTTTTACCAACCTTCGGGGGCCGCACAAAATTATCAACTTGAAAATTACCCTAATATATTTGGTCAAACAATTAACTCACTGTGGCGGCTGGAGCTTGTACTCTCTGGTGCAGCTGTAATATTAGGCGATATTGATCTTTTTGCTTTTCACAACTGCTTTTCCAGGTTCGAGTTGGCTGGGACTGCTGTATATACATCACAGGGGAGGGTTGGGAGGAATATAGATCACTGGGGAGGCTGGGGGCATAGACATCATTGGGGGGTACATACATCACTGGGGGATACATACATCATTGATGGGGAGCACAAACATAGCTGGGGGCATAAACATTGCTGGGGAGGGCTGGGAGGAATATACATCACTAGGGAAGCAGCAGGGCATAGACGTCACTGCGGGTACATACATCTCTGGGCGGCACAGACTTCACTGGGGGTATATACACATCACTGGGTTACACAGACATAGCTGGGGGGCACAAACATTGCTGGGATTATATAAATAGCCGGGGGCAAACAGCCCTGGAGGATGCCGGAGAGACACAGAGAGCTCTGGGGGAACAGAGAATTATGGGAGAGGCTGGAGGCACAGACAAATCAGGGGGACGCTGGGGACACAGAGAAGAATGGGAGAGGCTGAAGGCACAAACAGAACTGGGAGAGGCTCGGGGCACAGAGATCACTGGGGAGACTGGGGGGCACAGATCACTGGGGAGACTAGGGAGGCAGAGATCACTGGGGAGACGGGGGCATAGATCACTAGGGAGACTGGGGGCATAGATCACTAGGGAGACTGGGGGGCACAGAACACTGGGGAGACTGGGGGGAGGCACAGAACACTGGGGAGACTGGGGGGAGGCACAGAACACTGGGGAGACTGGGGGGAGGCACAGAACACTGGGGAGACTGGGGGGAGGCACAGAACACTGGGGAGACTGGGGGGGAGGCACAGAACACTGGGGGAGGCACAGAACACACTGGGGAGAAAGAGGGGCACAGAGCACTGGAGGTACAGAGCGCTGGGGGCACAGGCAGACTCGGATGAGCTTGGAGGTAGTTAGAGTACTGGGGGAGGCTGGGATCACACTGGAGGTGGTTGCGGGCATGGAGGGCTCTGCCGCCGGGCACAAGGAGTAGCAGCCGCCGGGCACAGAGAGGAGCAGCCGCCTTCGCCGCTGGGCACAGAGAGGAGCAGCCACCGCCGGGCACAGGTAGCCGCCGCTGCAACCACCGGAAACAGGAAGCCGCCGCCGCAACCGCCGGGCTCAGGGAGCCACCGGGCACAGAGAGGAGCAGCCGCCGCCGGGCACAGGGAGCCGCCGCCGCTGGGCACAGGGAGCCACCGCCGCTGGGCACAGAGCGCTGCCGGCACAGTAAGACCTGGGGGATGATTGGCAGTCAATCCTCTTTTGATTTTAGCGCCCCTCACGCCGACCCCACCTACAAAGTACGTCCTCATGTAGGCAGTGCCAGCGTGGCGACGTAGTCTTTCAGGTATAGGAAATGCAGCGTTCAGCATTGAACGTGCTGTGTGGTGTGGGGTTTTAAAGGGCCAGCAGCCAGTAAGATGCGGCTGCCGCCCCAGCACTACAGTTCCCGGGAATCAGCCCGGGGGCCACAGAAAAAGTCGTCGCGGGCCGCATACGGCCCGCCGGCCGGAGGTTCCCCACCCCTGCTGTAAGCTTTAATCTGATCATGACGAATTTAGGGGTCCCTATAATATTTCTCTGAACTGAAGGGTGCTTTACACGCTGCGACATCGCTAGCGATCTCTTTAGCGATGTGACACGCCAGATCACAGATGTGATCTGCCGAGATCGCACATAGGTCATTTTTATAGCGCCGGTCACATGTGCGATCTCGGCAGATTGCATCTGTGATCTGGCGTGTCACATCGCTAACGAGATCGCTAGCGATGTCGCAGCGTTTAAAGCACCCTTTAGGCTTTGGAATGCATTACAATACAATGTGGACAATTTACTTGCTTACTACTAAGGAGTAAAAGGTAGTTCAGAGATAAAAATTACATTGTGCCTCGTCATTCATTAAAGTGGATCAGGGGATTCATCAAGACAAATTATCTTTGGCTTCCAAAATAGCTCTTTAAATCAAAGTTTTAAAGCCTCATTAGCTAGCTGTTCATCAAAGGACTGTGCTTCAACAATTCTCTCTCCCGACTCCTTCATACACAGGAACGCTTGGCTGAGCACTCCTGTATTCTCTAGGGGAGGGTCACTGACAGACTCCTCTTGACTGGGCTCATCTCCAGGAGAACAAAGGGATCAGCCAATGGAAATAAGATGCCAGAGCCTCCTCTACCTTGACATCATCTGTCAGGGGCAAGAGTCGGGAGACACCTATATATTGACTTGAAGCAGTTCCCGCTAATAGTGGTGGGTGCGACCAACTTTGGCCTGTGTATGAGGAGCCTCTTTATAACGCAGGACCGTCCAGGCTAGCTCACTAGATAATCAGTTGTGGGGATCACAGTAGTGTTTTTCCTAAATTGATATCAGATGCTTAGTTAATATTCTTACCACGACTACAGTGTGTGGGCTAGAATTCTACCTGCAGAACTACTGCATCATGGTAATTAAAAGCTTTGCTGTGACTATTATTTTGCATACGAATGATAGCCATGGTCCTAGGGCATAGCATTCATACCAGCGATATTTTCTGGGGACGTCAGATTTTGATCCGAGGGTTGGATCAAAATTGGCAATGCAAGTTAATAGGTCTATAGAGGGGGGGAAAAAAAAAAAAAAAATCAGAAAAGACTTCGATGACATCTGAGCATGGTCCAATTTTCATGGACTGTTAGAATGAAGAACATGGAGATTTTTTTTTCTCTTAACTTCACCATGTACGAGAAAATCTGATGACACTCAAACTGCACTCTGATAAAACACTGATCAGGCGTACCAGTCCATTTTTCTCAGATGTGTGGCTCAGGCCTTACTGCTGCTGATCCCTGCTATGTGCACCAGGAAGATGAGGCATGCTTTGTCAACTCTGGATTCCAGACTGTGGCTAAAATGGTTAGTAATATGATCAACATTATCACGAGGCTCCTAAAATTTCAGACAAAATTTATTTATACAAAGCATTCAGAAGAAAAAGGGAAGAATGTATGAATGTGTGCACATAAAAAGGTTTTTTTTCTTATTTTTAAATCTATTTCTTAACATACTTTAGTCCAGCATTTTACACCCAAGTGTCACACATAAGCAATAAATTAGCCACACTTTTCTAGTGTTTGAAAAACTTTTCAATAATAAATTTGCGTCAAATTATTTTAGCCAAAATTGTGGCCGGCCACAGTCCGTCGGGCGCAGGGCTCGCCGGCCACAGTCCGTCGGGCGCAGGGCTCGCCGGCCACAGTCCGTCGGGCGCAGGGCTCGCCGGCCACAGTCCGTCGGGCGCAGGGCTCGCCGGCCACAGTCCGTCGGGCGCAGGGCTCGCCGGCCACAGTCTGTCGGGCGCAGGGCTCACCGGCCACAGTCCGTTGTGTTCAGTATGCAGTAATTCAGACCTTCAGGTTCGGAAGTGCCAGCAGTTTATTTTTGTATAATGGAGTCATGCCCTCTGTCTATGCACTCCTCCCTGTTAGGTGTTTTTAATTCCCTGGTAGCAGATCCCTTTCCTTTATACATGCACACACACATGGTCAAAATTGTTGGTACCCCTCGTTTAATGAAAGAAAACCCCACAATGGTCACAGAAATAACCTTAATCTGACAAGAGTAATAAATAAAAAATCTATGAAAATGACCAAATGAAAGTCAGACATTGCTTTCAACCATGCTTCCACAGAATATATATAAAAAATAAAAATCATGAAATAGGCCTCGACAGAAATGATGGTACCCCAGAAAATAATGTGAAAAAAGAGACATGTTAAATCAAGGTGTGTCCACTAATTAGCATCACAGGTGTCTACAATCTTGTAATCAGTCAGTGGGCCTGTATATATGGCTACAGATACTCACTGTGCTGTTTGGTGACATGATGTGTACCACTCTCAACATGGACCAGAGGACGCAAAGGAAAGAGTTGTCTCAGGAGATTAGAAAGAAAATTATAGACAATCACATTAAAAGGTAAAGGTTATAAGACCATCTGCAAGCAGCTTCATGTTCCTGTGACTACAGTTGCACATATTCTGAAATTTAAGATCCAAGGGACTGTAGACAACCTCCTTGGACATGGCCACACGAGAAAAATTGATAAATCAAAGAGACTGATAATACGAATGGTAACAAAAGAGCCCAGAAAAACGTCTAAAGAGATTAAAGATGAACTTCAAGCTCAAGGAACATCAGTGTCAGATTGCACCATGCATCGTTGCTTGAGCCAAAGTTGACTTCATGGGAAACTACCAAAAAGGACACCATTGTTGAAAAAAAAAAAATCATAGAGAGACTGGAATTTGCAAAACTACATGTTGACAAGTCACAAAGCTTCTTGGAGAACGTCCTACAGATGAGGCAAAAATTGAACTTTTGGCAAGGCACATCAGCTCTATGTTCACAGATGGAAAAATGAAACATGACAAGAAAAGAACACTGTTCCTACTGTGAAGCATGGAGGAGGTTCTGTTATGTTTAGGGGCTACTTTGCTGCATCTGGCACAGGTTGTCTTGAATCTCTGCAGGGTACAAGGAAATCTCAAGACTATCAATTGATTCTAGAGATAAATGTGCTGCCCAGTGTCCGAAAGGTTGGTCTGAGTCGCAGGTCATGGGTCTTGCAACAGGATCCTAATCACACAGCTAAGAACACCCAAGGGGAAAACATTGGACTATTCTGAAGTGGCCTTCTATGAGCCCTGACCGAAATCCTATTGAGTATCTTTGGAAAGAGCTGAAACATGCCGTGTAGAAAAGGCAACCTTAGGCCCGTTTCACACGTCAGTGAAAAACAGACGTTCTTCACTGACGTGTAAAACACGCACATGTCCCTCCGTGATTCACAGCACACGTTGGTTGTCTAAGTGCAATCCGGGCTCCGTTCTCCGTGATTGCACTTAGAGATCAACTCACCTGTGCCCGCTCCAGCTCTCCTTGGTGCTGAACGCTCCCGCGGTGCAGCATCCGGCCGGCGCTGACCCCCGCAGCAGCTGCTTCCGGGTCGGCTGTGTCGTGCATTCATGAATATGCACAACAGTAATGAGCCGGCTCAGAGACAGCAGGCAGAACAGGCTGCAGAGCGCGCGGCTGAAGCCGGGTGAGTAAAAATGATTTTTATTTTATATGCAAGTTTTTTTCTGGTACGTGTTTCACTGATCACACACTGATCACACCATAGTGTGGTCCGTGGGTCATCAGTGATGCCAGAAAAAAACCAGACATGTCTCCATGCAGAATCACGGCCATGGGTGTACACTGCATGGAGACAAGGTCAGTGAAAAATCACTGATGTGTGAGCAGACCCATTGATTAAAATGGGTCTGCGTATGTCAGTGATTCTAGTACGTTTTTAAAAAAGCACAAACGTACCAGAATCACTGACGTGTGAAGGGGGCCTTAAACATGAGACAACTGAAGCAATTTTCTCTTGAGGAGTGGCCAAAATACCTTTCGAGAGGTGTAGAAGTCTTATTGACAGTTACAGGAATCGTTTGATTGCAGTGATTGCCTCAAAAGGTTGTGCAACAAACTAATTCAAGGGAACCATCATTTCTGTCACTAGCTGATTTTAATTAATTTTTTTTTTGTTTTAATTTTGTGGAAGCTGAAAAGCAATGTCAGACTTTCATTTGTTCATATTCATGGATTTATTACTTTTGTCAGATTCAGGTTATTTCTGTGACCAGTGTAGATTTTTCTTTCATTAAACGAGGGGTACTAAAAATTTTGACCACATGTGTAAGAGGTCAAGTTTGACACAAAGATTAGGATAGGACCCAGATGAGTTACACCTTCACGTGGTAACTGAGCTCAAGTAAAATTGGCCATTTTTATCTGCCAAGTGTCTCAATTTTTCATATTCTTTCTAAGCAGTAATGCATGGTCACATTCCTGTGCTCACTGTATACTTCAGAATTTTTTTTCCCCTCTTCCTTGAGTGTAACGTAAGGCCAGGGCCACACGGGGGACTACTGCGATCCTTGCATGACACTCTGCTCATGCTGGCAGCAAAGCGGTAGCCGACTGTCACTGCGACTGAGGTCCGATCATACGATCGGACTTCAGCTACGGGGGACGGGATGGCTCTCAGGAGGTGATTTCTCCCTCTCTCCTCCGTTGCCGGCTATTGCCATTCTCGCCCTGCACTTGCGGTACACCGGTGTACTGAGAGTGCAGTGTGATTTTTCTCTTGCCCCAAGACTTTAATGGGTGCGAGAGAAACCAAAAACGCGTTAGTCGCAGCATGGTGCGATTGCTCTCTCGGTCCGATTAGGGCTGAGAAGATAATCGCTCATGGGTTCGGGCCCATAGAGTAATATTGGTTTGAGTGGAATGCGATGTTTTACCACATTGCACTCACTCAGATTTTCATGCCGTGTGTCATAGGCCTTATTGTGATAGTGTTATGCTTCGTATACAGCAATTCAGACCTTCAGGTAATGAAGTGTCGGAAATTATTCTATTTTTTAGTGTGTACAGGGATCGCCGTCCGCAGGGATCGGGAATGAGACCACAGTCAGTCTTGTGTTAGTGAATGGGTGATAGGGTATAGTCACACTGAGGGAACACTAGAGGACCCACCATGTAATCGCAGCACCTCACTGACGGGCACCTGCACCCACCTTGACAGCAGTGACAGCTTCTGCTCCAGCATCAGCTCCAGTTTCTGCGCTTGCTTGGACAGCCAGTGGTCGGCGCCATGGAGCTGGTAGCATCCCTCCAGCATAGTCCTGAAGTCTGACACAAAGTCCTCAATAGCGTGGTACTGACCTAAGGAAAACTTCTCCTCCATTTTCAGTAAGGACATGGTGGGCGCAGAACATCTGCTGCCAGGGGTGTGTTCCCCGGGCATCTTACCCGTGCCATCCCCACCTGTGGCACCAGGCTGGAGGGTAACAGCTGGTACATCGTCAATAGAAGCCGCCTCAGGCTCCCCTTCATATGCGGCCACCCGGGCAGCTGTCACAGTCGTGGGCACCTGGTCCACTGACTCTAGCGACGTCCCCGCGTCCTCCTTTATTGGTGACCCACTGCCACTCTCCACCCCAGCCATTCCGGAGCCCCTGACACGTCCAGCTTCGCCCCGCACTCATTCATCCCTCCCGTCTACACAGCGGGAGCCGGAGCAGAGCTCACTACAGCCACTAACTGTGGATGACGGTGTACCGGAAGTACTGAGGTGAGCAGCTGAACACTTCCCTGCTGCCGCTGTCCCGCCCACCACGGTACTTGCAGTTTGTTAGGAAAATGCGCGCTAACGACCAATCATAGAGGCAGATACAGAGGGCGCCGAAACCGTCCTGAGAGGAGAGTACTGATTGGTTCAAAATACATCTGTGGAGACGGAGTATAGCTGTTCCTAGCGAGCACAATTTGACTGAATTGTAGGAGGGCCGTGATTGGTTAGCAGCTGCCTGATGCTCCAGCTGGTCACTGCTATGTACGTGTATACAAGTAAAATATATCTTTGTACCGTGTTAGCCAGTAGAGATAAAAAAAATTGTTTAAAAGAACAGAGAGTCCTCAGTGGTTGATACCTTTTAATGGCTAACTGAAAAGATGGTAATAATTGCAAGCTTTCGAGACTACTCAGGTCTCTTCATCAGGCATGGTATAACACAAAATCTGAAGAGTCACGTATTAGTCCTGTTGTGTATAAATACGTGACTCTTCAGATTTTGTGTTATACCATGCCTGATGAAGAGACCTGAGTAGTCTCGAAAGCTTGCAATTATTACCATCTTTTCAGTTAGCCATTAAAAGGTATCAACCACTGAGGACTCTCTGTTCTTTTAAACAATTTTTTTTATGTACGTGTATAGACTGTCACACGCAGCCCGGATAGCCACATAGCTGGTCACTGCTATGTACGTGTAGACTGTCACACGCAGCCCCGATAGCCACATAGCTGGTCACTGCTATGTACGTGTGTAGACTGTCACACGCAGCCCCGATAGCCACATAGCTGGTCACTGCTATGTACGTGTGTAGACTGTCACACGCAGCCCCGATAGCCACATAGCTGGTCACTGCTATGTACGTGTGTAGACTGTCACACGCAGCCCCGATAGCCACATAGCTGGTCACTGCTATGTACGTGTATAGACTGTCACACGCAGCCCCGATAGCCACATAGCTGGTCACTGCTATGTACGTGTGTAGACTGTCACACGCAGCTCCGATAGCCACATAGCTGGTCACTGCTATGTACGTGTGTAGACTGTCACACGCAGCCCCGATAGCCACATAGCTGGTCACTGCTATGTACGTGTGTAGACTGTCACACGCAGCCCCGATAGCCACATAGCTGGTCACTGCTATGTACGTGTGTAGACTGTCACACGCAGCCCCGATAGCCACATAGCTGGTCACTGCTATGTACGTGTATAGACTGTCACACGCAGCCCCGATAGCCACATAGCTGGTCACTGCTATGTACGTGTATAGACTGTCACACGCAGCTCCGATAGCCACATAGCTGGTCACTGCTATGTACGTGTGTAGACTGTCACACGCAGCCCCGATAGCCACATAGCTGGTCACTGCTATGTACGTGTATAGACTGTCACACACAGCCCCGATAGCCACATAGCTGGTCACTGCTATGTACGTGTATAGACTGTCACACACAGCCCCGATAGCCACATAGCTGGTCACTGCTATGTACGTGTGTAGACTGTCACACGCAGCCCCGATAGCCACATAGCTGGTCACTGCTATGTACGTGTATAGACTGTCACACGCAGCCCCGATAGCCACATAGCTGGTCACTGCTATGTACGTGTGTAGACTGTCACACGCAGCCCCGATAGCCACATAGCTGGTCACTGCTATGTACGTGTATAGACTGTCACACGCAGCCCCGATAGCCACATAGCTGGTCACTGCTATGTACGTGTGTAGACTGTCACACGCAGCCCCGATAGCCACATAGCTGGTCACTGCTATGTACGTGTGTAGACTGTCACACACAGCTCCGATAGCCACATAGCTGGTCACTGCTATGTACGTGTATAGACTGTCACACACAGCCCCGATAGCCACATAGCTGGTCACTGCTATGTACGTGTATAGACTGTCACACGCAGCTCCGATAGCCACATAGCTGGTCACTGCTATGTACGTGTGTAGACTGTCACACGCAGCCCCGATAGCCACATAGCTGGTCACTGCTATGTACGTGTATAGACTGTCACACACAGCCCCGATAGCCACATAGCTGGTCACTGCTATGTACGTGTATAGACTGTCACACGCAGCCCCGATAGCCACATAGCTGGTCACTGCTATGTACGTGTGTAGACTGTCACACGCAGCCCCGATAGCCACATAGCTGGTCACTGCTATGTACGTGTATAGACTGTCACACGCAGCCCCGATAGCCACATAGCTGGTCACTGCTATGTACGTGTGTAGACTGTCACACGCAGCCCCGATAGCCACATAGCTGGTCACTGCTATGTACGTGTGTAGACTGTCACACGCAGCCCCGATAGCCACATAGCTGGTCACTGCTATGTACGTGTATAGACTGTCACACGCAGCCCCGATAGCCACATAGCTGGTCACTGCTATGTACGTGTGTAGACTGTCACACGCAGCCCCGATAGCCACATAGCTGGTCACTGCTATGTACGTGTGTAGACTGTCACACACAGCTCCGATAGCCACATAGCTGGTCACTGCTATGTACGTGTATAGACTGTCACACACAGCCCCGATAGCCACATAGCTGGTCACTGCTATGTACGTGTATAGACTGTCACACGCAGCTCCGATAGCCACATAGCTGGTCACTGCTATGTACGTGTGTAGACTGTCACACGCAGCCCCGATAGCCACATAGCTGGTCACTGCTATGTACGTGTATAGACTGTCACACACAGCCCCGATAGCCACATAGCTGGTCACTGCTATGTACGTGTATAGACTGTCACACGCAGCCCCGATAGCCACATAGCTGGTCACTGCTATGTACGTGTGTAGACTGTCACACGCAGCCCCGATAGCCACATAGCTGGTCACTGCTATGTACGTGTATAGACTGTCACACGCAGCCCCGATAGCCACATAGCTGGTCACTGCTATGTACGTGTGTAGACTGTCACACGCAGCCCCGATAGCCACATAGCTGGTCACTGCTATGTACGTGTATAGACTGTCACACGCAGCTCCGATAGCCACATAGCTGGTCACTGCTATGTACGTGTATAGACTGTCACACGCAGCTCCGATAGCCACATAGCTGGTCACTGCTATGTACGTGTATAGACTGTCACACACAGCTCCGATAGCCACATAGCTGGTCACTGCTATGTACGTGTATAGACTGTCACACGCAGCTCCGATAGCCACATAGCTGGTCACTGCTATGTACGTGTATAGACTGTCACACACAGCTCCGATAGCCACATAGCTGGTCACTGCTATGTACGTGTATAGACTGTCACACGCAGCTCCGATAGCCACATAGCTGGTCACTGCTATGTACGTGTGTAGACTGTCACACGCAGCCCCGATAGCCACATAGCTGGTCACTGCTATGTACGTGTATAGACTGTCACACACAGCCCCGATAGCCACATAGCTGGTCACTGCTATGTACGTGTATAGACTGTCACACGCAGCCCCGATAGCCACATAGCTGGTCACTGCTATGTACGTGTGTAGACTGTCACACGCAGCCCCGATAGCCACATAGCTGGTCACTGCTATGTACGTGTATAGACTGTCACACGCAGCCCCGATAGCCACATAGCTGGTCACTGCTATGTACGTGTGTAGACTGTCACACGCAGCCCCGATAGCCACATAGCTGGTCACTGCTATGTACGTGTGTAGACTGTCACACACAGCTCCGATAGCCACATAGCTGGTCACTGCTATGTACGTGTATAGACTGTCACACACAGCCCCGATAGCCACATAGCTGGTCACTGCTATGTACGTGTATAGACTGTCACACGCAGCTCCGATAGCCACATAGCTGGTCACTGCTATGTACGTGTGTAGACTGTCACACGCAGCCCCGATAGCCACATAGCTGGTCACTGCTATGTACGTGTATAGACTGTCACACACAGCCCCGATAGCCACATAGCTGGTCACTGCTATGTACGTGTATAGACTGTCACACGCAGCCCCGATAGCCACATAGCTGGTCACTGCTATGTACGTGTGTAGACTGTCACACGCAGCCCCGATAGCCACATAGCTGGTCACTGCTATGTACGTGTATAGACTGTCACACGCAGCCCCGATAGCCACATAGCTGGTCACTGCTATGTACGTGTGTAGACTGTCACACGCAGCCCCGATAGCCACATAGCTGGTCACTGCTATGTACGTGTGTAGACTGTCACACACAGCTCCGATAGCCACATAGCTGGTCACTGCTATGTACGTGTATAGACTGTCACACACAGCCCCGATAGCCACATAGCTGGTCACTGCTATGTACGTGTATAGACTGTCACACGCAGCTCCGATAGCCACATAGCTGGTCACTGCTATGTACGTGTGTAGACTGTCACACGCAGCCCCGATAGCCACATAGCTGGTCACTGCTATGTACGTGTATAGACTGTCACACACAGCCCCGATAGCCACATAGCTGGTCACTGCTATGTACGTGTATAGACTGTCACACGCAGCCCCGATAGCCACATAGCTGGTCACTGCTATGTACGTGTGTAGACTGTCACACGCAGCCCCGATAGCCACATAGCTGGTCACTGCTATGTACGTGTATAGACTGTCACACGCAGCCCCGATAGCCACATAGCTGGTCACTGCTATGTACGTGTGTAGACTGTCACACGCAGCCCCGATAGCCACATAGCTGGTCACTGCTATGTACGTGTGTAGACTGTCACACACAGCTCCGATAGCCACATAGCTGGTCACTGCTATGTACGTGTGTAGACTGTCACACACAGCCCCGATAGCCACATAGCTGGTCACTGCTATGTACGTGTATAGACTGTCACACGCAGCTCCGATAGCCACATAGCTGGTCACTGCTATGTACGTGTGTAGACTGTCACACGCAGCCCCGATAGCCACATAGCTGGTCACTGCTATGTACGTGTATAGACTGTCACACACAGCCCCGATAGCCACATAGCTGGTCACTGCTATGTACGTGTATAGACTGTCACACGCAGCCCCGATAGCCACATAGCTGGTCACTGCTATGTACGTGTGTAGACTGTCACACGCAGCCCCGATAGCCACATAGCTGGTCACTGCTATGTACGTGTATAGACTGTCACACGCAGCCCCGATAGCCACATAGCTGGTCACTGCTATGTACGTGTGTAGACTGTCACACGCAGCCCCGATAGCCACATAGCTGGTCACTGCTATGTACGTGTGTAGACTGTCACACACAGCTCCGATAGCCACATAGCTGGTCACTGCTATGTACGTGTATAGACTGTCACACACAGCCCCGATAGCCACATAGCTGGTCACTGCTATGTACGTGTATAGACTGTCACACGCAGCCCCGATAGCCACATAGCTGGTCACTGCTATGTACGTGTATAGACTGTCACACGCAGCTCCGATAGCCACATAGCTGGTCACTGCTATGTACGTGTGTAGACTGTCACACGCAGCCCCGATAGCCACATAGCTGGTCACTGCTATGTACGTGTGTAGACTGTCACACGCAGCCCCGATAGCCACATAGCTGGTCACTGCTATGTACGTGTATAGACTGTCACACACAGCTCCGATAGCCACATAGCTGGTCACTGCTATGTACGTGTATAGACTGTCACACACAGCCCCGATAGCCACATAGCTGGTCACTGCTATGTACGTGTATAGACTGTCACACGCAGCCCCGATAGCCACATAGCTGGTCACTGCTATGTACGTGTAGACTGTCACACGCAGCTCCGATAGCCACATAGCTGGTCACTGCTATGTACGTGTGTAGACTGTCACACGCAGCCCCGATAGCCACATAGCTGGTCACTGCTATGTACGTGTGTAGACTGTCACACGCAGCCCCGATAGCCACATAGCTGGTCACTGCTATGTACGTGTGTAGACTGTCACACGCAGCCCCGATAGCCACATAGCTGGTCACTGCTATGTACGTGTATAGACTGTCACACACAGCCCCGATAGCCACATAGCTGGTCACTGCTATGTACGTGTATAGACTGTCACACACAGCCCCGATAGCCACATAGCTGGTCACTGCTATGTACGTGTAGACTGTCACACGCAGCTCCGATAGCCACATAGCTGGTCACTGCTATGTACGTGTGTAGACTGTCACACGCAGCCCCGATAGCCACATAGCTGGTCACTGCTATGTACGTGTGTAGACTGTCACACGCAGCCCCGATAGCCACATAGCTGGTCACTGCTATGTACGTGTGTAGACTGTCACACACAGCTCCAATAGCCACATAGCTGGTCACTGCTATGTACGTGTATAGACTGTCACACGCAGCCCCGATAGCCACATAGCTGGTCACTGCTATGTACGTGTGTAGACTGTCACACGCAGCCCCGATAGCCACATAGCTGGTCACTGCTATGTACGTGTAGACTGTCACACGCAGCTCCGATAGCCACATAGCTGGTCACTGCTATGTACGTGTATAGACTGTCACACACAGCCCCGATAGCCACATAGCTGGTCACTGCTATGTACGTGTAGACTGTCACACGCAGCCCCGATAGCCACATAGCTGGTCACTGCTATGTACGTGTAGACTGTCACACGCAGCTCCGATAGCCACATAGCTGGTCACTGCTATGTACGTGTGTAGACTGTCACACGCAGCCCCGATAGCCACATAGCTGGTCACTGCTATGTACGTGTATAGACTGTCACACAAAGCCCCGATAGCCACATAGCTGGTCACTGCTATGTACGTGTGTAGACTGTCACACACAGCCCCGATAGCCACATAGCTGGTCACTGCTATGTACGTGTATAGACTGTCACACGCAGCTCCGATAGCCACATAGCTGGTCACTGCTATGTACGTGTATAGACTGTCACACACAGCCCCGATAGCCACATAGCTGGTCACTGCTATGTACGTGTAGACTGTCACACGCAGCCCCGATAGCCACATAGCTGGTCACTGCTATGTACGTGTATAGACTGTCACACACAGCCCCGATAGCCACATAGCTGGTCACTGCTATGTACGTGTATAGACTGTCACACGCAGCTCCGATAGCCACATAGCTGGTCACTGCTATGTACGTGTGTAGACTGTCACACGCAGCCCCGATAGCCACATAGCTGGTCACTGCTATGTACGTGTATAGACTGTCACACACAGCCCCGATAGCCACATAGCTGGTCACTGCTATGTACGTGTATAGACTGTCACACACAGCCCCGATAGCCACATAGCTGGTCACTGCTATGTACGTGTGTAGACTGTCACACGCAGCCCCGATAGCCACATAGCTGGTCACTGCTATGTACGTGTATAGACTGTCACACGCAGCCCCGATAGCCACATAGCTGGTCACTGCTATGTACGTGTGTAGACTGTCACACGCAGCCCCGATAGCCACATAGCTGGTCACTGCTATGTACGTGTATAGACTGTCACACGCAGCTCCGATAGCCACATAGCTGGTCACTGCTATGTACGTGTGTAGACTGTCACACGCAGCCCCGATAGCCACATAGCTGGTCACTGCTATGTACGTGTGTAGACTGTCACACGCAGCCCCGATAGCCACATAGCTGGTCACTGCTATGTACGTGTATAGACTGTCACACACAGCTCCGATAGCCACATAGCTGGTCACTGCTATGTACGTGTATAGACTGTCACACACAGCCCCGATAGCCACATAGCTGGTCACTGCTATGTACGTGTATAGACTGTCACACGCAGCCCCGATAGCCACATAGCTGGTCACTGCTATGTACGTGTAGACTGTCACACGCAGCTCCGATAGCCACATAGCTGGTCACTGCTATGTACGTGTGTAGACTGTCACACGCAGCCCCGATAGCCACATAGCTGGTCACTGCTATGTACGTGTGTAGACTGTCACACGCAGCCCCGATAGCCACATAGCTGGTCACTGCTATGTACGTGTGTAGACTGTCACACGCAGCCCCGATAGCCACATAGCTGGTCACTGCTATGTACGTGTATAGACTGTCACACACAGCCCCGATAGCCACATAGCTGGTCACTGCTATGTACGTGTATAGACTGTCACACACAGCCCCGATAGCCACATAGCTGGTCACTGCTATGTACGTGTAGACTGTCACACGCAGCTCCGATAGCCACATAGCTGGTCACTGCTATGTACGTGTGTAGACTGTCACACGCAGCCCCGATAGCCACATAGCTGGTCACTGCTATGTACGTGTGTAGACTGTCACACGCAGCCCCGATAGCCACATAGCTGGTCACTGCTATGTACGTGTGTAGACTGTCACACACAGCTCCAATAGCCACATAGCTGGTCACTGCTATGTACGTGTATAGACTGTCACACACAGCCCCGATAGCCACATAGCTGGTCACTGCTATGTACGTGTAGACTGTCACACGCAGCCCCGATAGCCACATAGCTGGTCACTGCTATGTACGTGTAGACTGTCACACGCAGCTCCGATAGCCACATAGCTGGTCACTGCTATGTACGTGTATAGACTGTCACACACAGCCCCGATAGCCACATAGCTGGTCACTGCTATGTACGTGTAGACTGTCACACGCAGCCCCGATAGCCACATAGCTGGTCACTGCTATGTACGTGTAGACTGTCACACGCAGCTCCGATAGCCACATAGCTGGTCACTGCTATGTACGTGTATAGACTGTCACACACAGCCCCGATAGCCACATAGCTGGTCACTGCTATGTACGTGTAGACTGTCACACGCAGCCCCGATAGCCACATAGCTGGTCACTGCTATGTACGTGTAGACTGTCACACGCAGCTCCGATAGCCACATAGCTGGTCACTGCTATGTACGTGTGTAGACTGTCACACGCAGCCCCGATAGCCACATAGCTGGTCACTGCTATGTACGTGTGTAGACTGTCACACACAGCTCCAATAGCCACATAGCTGGTCACTGCTATGTACGTGTATAGACTGTCACACACAGCCCCGATAGCCACATAGCTGGTCACTGCTATGTACGTGTAGACTGTCACACGCAGCCCCGATAGCCACATAGCTGGTCACTGCTATGTACGTGTAGACTGTCACACGCAGCTCCGATAGCCACATAGCTGGTCACTGCTATGTACGTGTATAGACTGTCACACACAGCCCCGATAGCCACATAGCTGGTCACTGCTATGTACGTGTAGACTGTCACACGCAGCCCCGATAGCCACATAGCTGGTCACTGCTATGTACGTGTAGACTGTCACACGCAGCTCCGATAGCCACATAGCTGGTCACTGCTATGTACGTGTGTAGACTGTCACACGCAGCCCCGATAGCCACATAGCTGGTCACTGCTATGTACGTGTATAGACTGTCACACAAAGCCCCGATAGCCACATAGCTGGTCACTGCTATGTACGTGTGTAGACTGTCACACACAGCCCCGATAGCCACATAGCTGGTCACTGCTATGTACGTGTATAGACTGTCACACGCAGCTCCGATAGCCACATAGCTGGTCACTGCTATGTACGTGTATAGACTGTCACACACAGCCCCGATAGCCACATAGCTGGTCACTGCTATGTACGTGTAGACTGTCACACGCAGCCCCGATAGCCACATAGCTGGTCACTGCTATGTACGTGTATAGACTGTCACACACAGCCCCGATAGCCACATAGCTGGTCACTGCTATGTACGTGTATAGACTGTCACACGCAGCTCCGATAGCCACATAGCTGGTCACTGCTATGTACGTGTGTAGACTGTCACACGCAGCCCCGATAGCCACATAGCTGGTCACTGCTATGTACGTGTGTAGACTGTCACACACAGCCCCGATAGCCACATAGCTGGTCACTGCTATGTACGTGTATAGACTGTCACACACAGCCCCGATAGCCACATAGCTGGTCACTGCTATGTACGTGTGTAGACTGTCACACGCAGCCCCGATAGCCACATAGCTGGTCACTGCTATGTACGTGTATAGACTGTCACACGCAGCCCCGATAGCCACATAGCTGGTCACTGCTATGTACGTGTGTAGACTGTCACACGCAGCCCCGATAGCCACATAGCTGGTCACTGCTATGTACGTGTATAGACTGTCACACGCAGCCCCGATAGCCACATAGCTGGTCACTGCTATGTACGTGTGTAGACTGTCACACGCAGCCCCGATAGCCACATAGCTGGTCACTGCTATGTACGTGTGTAGACTGTCACACACAGCTCCGATAGCCACATAGCTGGTCACTGCTATGTACGTGTATAGACTGTCACACACAGCCCCGATAGCCACATAGCTGGTCACTGCTATGTACGTGTATAGACTGTCACACGCAGCTCCCGATAGCCACATAGCTGGTCACTGCTATGTACGTGTGTAGACTGTCACACGCAGCCCCGATAGCCACATAGCTGGTCACTGCTATGTACGTGTATAGACTGTCACACACAGCCCCGATAGCCACATAGCTGGTCACTGCTATGTACGTGTATAGACTGTCACACGCAGCCCCGATAGCCACATAGCTGGTCACTGCTATGTACGTGTGTAGACTGTCACACGCAGCCCGATAGCCACATAGCTGGTCACTGCTATGTACGTGTATAGACTGTCACACGCAGCCCCGATAGCCACATAGCTGGTCACTGCTATGTACGTGTGTAGACTGTCACACGCAGCCCCGATAGCCACATAGCTGGTCACTGCTATGTACGTGTATAGACTGTCACACACAGCCCCGATAGCCACATAGCTGGTCACTGCTATGTACGTGTGTAGACTGTCACACACAGCCCGATAGCCACATAGCTGGTCACTGCTATGTACGTGTATAGACTGTCACACGCAGCTCCGATAGCCACATAGCTGGTCACTGCTATGTACGTGTATAGACTGTCACACGCAGCTCCGATAGCCACATAGCTGGTCACTGCTATGTACGTGTATAGACTGTCACACACAGCTCCGATAGCCACATAGCTGGTCACTGCTATGTACGTGTATAGACTGTCACACGCAGCTCCGATAGCCACATAGCTGGTCACTGCTATGTACGTGTGTAGACTGTCACACGCAGCCCCGATAGCCACATAGCTGGTCACTGCTATGTACGTGTATAGACTGTCACACACAGCCCCGATAGCCACATAGCTGGTCACTGCTATGTACGTGTATAGACTGTCACACGCAGCCCCGATAGCCACATAGCTGGTCACTGCTATGTACGTGTGTAGACTGTCACACGCAGCCCCGATAGCCACATAGCTGGTCACTGCTATGTACGTGTATAGACTGTCACACGCAGCCCCGATAGCCACATAGCTGGTCACTGCTATGTACGTGTGTAGACTGTCACACGCAGCCCCGATAGCCACATAGCTGGTCACTGCTATGTACGTGTGTAGACTGTCACACACAGCTCCGATAGCCACATAGCTGGTCACTGCTATGTACGTGTATAGACTGTCACACACAGCCCCGATAGCCACATAGCTGGTCACTGCTATGTACGTGTATAGACTGTCACACGCAGCTCCGATAGCCACATAGCTGGTCACTGCTATGTACGTGTGTAGACTGTCACACGCAGCCCCGATAGCCACATAGCTGGTCACTGCTATGTACGTGTATAGACTGTCACACACAGCCCCGATAGCCACATAGCTGGTCACTGCTATGTACGTGTATAGACTGTCACACGCAGCCCCGATAGCCACATAGCTGGTCACTGCTATGTACGTGTGTAGACTGTCACACGCAGCCCCGATAGCCACATAGCTGGTCACTGCTATGTACGTGTATAGACTGTCACACGCAGCCCCGATAGCCACATAGCTGGTCACTGCTATGTACGTGTGTAGACTGTCACACGCAGCCCCGATAGCCACATAGCTGGTCACTGCTATGTACGTGTGTAGACTGTCACACACAGCTCCGATAGCCACATAGCTGGTCACTGCTATGTACGTGTGTAGACTGTCACACACAGCCCCGATAGCCACATAGCTGGTCACTGCTATGTACGTGTGTAGACTGTCACACGCAGCTCCGATAGCCACATAGCTGGTCACTGCTATGTACGTGTGTAGACTGTCACACGCAGCCCCGATAGCCACATAGCTGGTCACTGCTATGTACGTGTATAGACTGTCACACACAGCCCCGATAGCCACATAGCTGGTCACTGCTATGTACGTGTATAGACTGTCACACGCAGCCCCGATAGCCACATAGCTGGTCACTGCTATGTACGTGTGTAGACTGTCACACGCAGCCCCGATAGCCACATAGCTGGTCACTGCTATGTACGTGTATAGACTGTCACACGCAGCCCCGATAGCCACATAGCTGGTCACTGCTATGTACGTGTGTAGACTGTCACACGCAGCCCCGATAGCCACATAGCTGGTCACTGCTATGTACGTGTGTAGACTGTCACACACAGCTCCGATAGCCACATAGCTGGTCACTGCTATGTACGTGTATAGACTGTCACACACAGCCTCCGATAGCCACATAGCTGGTCACTGCTATGTACGTGTATAGACTGTCACACGCAGCCCCGATAGCCACATAGCTGGTCACTGCTATGTACGTGTATAGACTGTCACACGCAGCTCCGATAGCCACATAGCTGGTCACTGCTATGTACGTGTGTAGACTGTCACACGCAGCCCCGATAGCCACATAGCTGGTCACTGCTATGTACGTGTGTAGACTGTCACACGCAGCCCCGATAGCCACATAGCTGGTCACTGCTATGTACGTGTATAGACTGTCACACAGCAGCCCGATAGCCACATAGCTGGTCACTGCTATGTACGTGTATAGACTGTCACACACAGCCCCGATAGCCACATAGCTGGTCACTGCTATGTACGTGTATAGACTGTCACACGCAGCCCCGATAGCCACATAGCTGGTCACTGCTATGTACGTGTAGACTGTCACACGCAGCTCCGATAGCCACATAGCTGGTCACTGCTATGTACGTGTGTAGACTGTCACACGCAGCCCCGATAGCCACATAGCTGGTCACTGCTATGTACGTGTGTAGACTGTCACACACAGCCCCGATAGCCACATAGCTGGTCACTGCTATGTACGTGTGTAGACTGTCACACGCAGCCTCCGATAGCCACATAGCTGGTCACTGCTATGTACGTGTATAGACTGTCACACACAGCCCCGATAGCCACATAGCTGGTCACTGCTATGTACGTGTATAGACTGTCACACTCAGCCCCGATAGCCACATAGCTGGTCACTGCTATGTACGTGTAGACTGTCACACGCAGCTCCGATAGCCACATAGCTGGTCACTGCTATGTACGTGTATAGACTGTCACACGCAGCCCCGATAGCCACATAGCTGGTCACTGCTATGTACGTGTGTAGACTGTCACACGCAGCCCCGATAGCCACATAGCTGGTCACTGCTATGTACGTGTGTAGACTGTCACACACAGCTCCGATAGCCACATAGCTGGTCACTGCTATGTACGTGTATAGACTGTCACACACAGCCCCGATAGCCACATAGCTGGTCACTGCTATGTACGTGTAGACTGTCACACGCAGCCCCGATAGCCACATAGCTGGTCACTGCTATGTACGTGTAGACTGTCACACGCAGCTCCGATAGCCACATAGCTGGTCACTGCTATGTACGTGTATAGACTGTCACACACAGCCCCGATAGCCACATAGCTGGTCACTGCTATGTACGTGTATAGACTGTCACACGCAGCCCCGATAGCCACATAGCTGGTCACTGCTATGTACGTGTAGACTGTCACACGCAGCTCCGATAGCCACATAGCTGGTCACTGCTATGTACGTGTGTAGACTGTCACACGCAGCCCCGATAGCCACATAGCTGGTCACTGCTATGTACGTGTATAGACTGTCACACACAGCCCCGATAGCCACATAGCTGGTCACTGCTATGTACGTGTGTAGACTGTCACACACAGCCCCGATAGCCACATAGCTGGTCACTGCTATGTACGTGTATAGACTGTCACACGCAGCTCCGATAGCCACATAGCTGGTCACTGCTATGTACGTGTATAGACTGTCACACACAGCCCCGATAGCCACATAGCTGGTCACTGCTATGTACGTGTATAGACTGTCACACACAGCTCCGATAGCCACATAGCTGGTCACTGCTATGTACGTGTGTAGACTGTCACACGCAGCTCCGATAGCCACATAGCTGGTCACTGCTATGTACGTGTGTAGACTGTCACACGCAGCCCCGATAGCCACATAGCTGGTCACTGCTATGTACGTGTATAGACTGTCACACGCAGCCCCGATAGCCACATAGCTGGTCACTGCTATGTACGTGTGTAGACTGTCACACGCAGCCCCGATAGCCACATAGCTGGTCACTGCTATGTACGTGTATAGACTGTCACACAGCAGCCCCGATAGCCACATAGCTGGTCACTGCTATGTACGTGTATAGACTGTCACACACAGCCCCGATAGCCACATAGCTGGTCACTGCTATGTACGTGTATAGACTGTCACACGCAGCTCCGATAGCCACATAGCTGGTCACTGCTATGTACGTGTATAGACTGTCACACGCAGCCCCGATAGCCACATAGCTGGTCACTGCTATGTACGTGTGTAGACTGTCACACGCAGCCCCGATAGGCCACATAGCTGGTCACTGCTATGTACGTGTGTAGACTGTCACACGCAGCCCCGATAGCCACATAGCTGGTCACTGCTATGTACGTGTATAGGACTGTCACACACAGCCCCGATAGCCACATAGCTGGTCACTGCTATGTACGTGTGTAGACTGTCACACGCAGCCCCGATAGCCACATAGCTGGTCACTGCTATGTACGTGTATAGACTGTCACACGCAGCTCCGATAGCCACATAGCTGGTCACTGCTATGTACGTGTATAGACTGTCACACACAGCCCCGATAGCCACATAGCTGGTCACTGCTATGTACGTGTGTAGACTGTCACACAGCAGCCCCGATAGCCACATAGCTGGTCACTGCTATGTACGTGTGTAGACTGTCACACGCAGCTCCGATAGCCACATAGCTGGTCACTGCTATGTACGTGTGTAGACTGTCACACGCAGCCCCGATAGCCACATAGCTGGTCACTGCTATGTACGTGTATAGACTGTCACACACAGCCCCGATAGCCACATAGCTGGTCACTGCTATGTACGTGTGTAGACTGTCACACACAGCCCCGATAGCCACATAGCTGGTCACTGCTATGTACGTGTATAGACTGTCACACGCAGCTCCGATAGCCACATAGCTGGTCACTGCTATGTACGTGTATAGACTGTCACACACAGCCCCGATAGCCACATAGCTGGTCACTGCTATGTACGTGTATAGACTGTCACACACAGCTCCGATAGCCACATAGCTGGTCACTGCTATGTACGTGTGTAGACTGTCACACGCAGCTCCGATAGCCACATAGCTGGTCACTGCTATGTACGTGTGTAGACTGTCACACGCAGCCCCGATAGCCACATAGCTGGTCACTGCTATGTACGTGTATAGACTGTCACACACAGCCCCGATAGCACATAGCTGTCACTGCTATGTACGTGTGTAGACTGTCACACACAGCCCCGATAGCCACATAGCTGGTCACTGCTATGTACGTGTATTAGACTGTCACACGCAGCTCCGATAGCCACATAGCTGGTCACTGCTATGTACGTGTATAGACTGTCACACACAGCCCCGATAGCCACATAGCTGGTCACGTGCTATGTACGTGTATAGACTGTCACACGCAGCTCCGATAGCCACATAGCTGGTCACTGCTATGTACG